>NC_061103.1:7012021-7019521 GCF_015104395.2 Macrobrachium nipponense | reverse complement strand
CCCTTCGCTGTTTTTAACAAAGCTGAGTCAACTCAAGCAGTTCTGCCTCTTCGTTTGGTTCACTACGACTTTTGCTGCTCGCGTGAAGAGAGACGGAAATCATTCTCTCTCTCTCTCTCTCTCTCTCTCTCTCTCTCTCTCTCTCTCTCTGTCTCTCTCTCTCTCTCTCAGTAATAGGCAATCACCTAGAAAATATTAGTGAGAGGTCGTATGTTCTGCAAGCTTCATTTCAACTGAAAACTTGGACATTACGTACATACTTATATATATACATATTTTATTACATTTTTTTGTGTGTGCGAATGCCTGTCAATTAGTAATACACATATTTGATGAAATATGAAATTAATCAGTATGACGTCCTTCAAGAAACTGACATTAAATATCCATTCTAAAAAATAAATAGTAAAACTAAAAACTAAATAACTTCATTCGCGTATACATAAGAAGAGGGAGGGTCAAATAAAGCTCTAAGGTCAAATACCCTTTATCAGGGCGCGAGGGCAGGAGCTCTCTAAAAGCGGTGTTCACGTCAACAATAAGGTTTTGGGTGTAAATCTTGCAAAGTTCGACGAGGTACCTGATAGAACAGTGGCGCTAGAGCGACACACACAAACGCACACATTTAAAATATATATATATATATATATATTATATATATATATAATATATATATATATATATATATATACATATATACATATATACAATATATACATATATACATATATACATAATATACATATATATACTACTATATACATATATACATATATACATATATACATATATACATATATATATATATATATATATAATATATATATATATATATATATATATATATATATATATATATATAAAAGCTGTGTTCACTTCAACATTAAGGTTTTGGGTGTAAATCCAAAATCTTAATGCCTTCGCTCCCTGATAAACGGTATTTGACCTTGGAGCTTTATTTGACCCTCCCTCCTCTTATGTATACGCGAATGAAGATATTTATTTATTTATTTATTTTTTTTTTCTTTATTTTTTAGAATGGATGTTTAATGTCAGTTTCTTGAAAGACGTCATACAGAACAATTTCGTATTTCATCAAATGTGTGTATTACTAACTGACACGCATGCAAAAAAAAAAATAAAAAAAACTAAGAATGAGCATCTTCCCCAATACTGACATCAGTATACTAAGAAACCCACAAATGTCTGCAATCCTAAAACGCCTACAGGCTACGCAGAGAGGTTTCCAGCTACCAGTCATATCCTGCTTTAACAGGGTATATTTATGCATTTCGAAACCCGTGATTTCATCCCCATAGAGCTGAGAAAAATCAATCGATTCCTCATCATTGGTGGATTGCAGATACATCGGACAGATGGATATAGAGAATAATATTTTTAAAAAGATATCTGCATCCATGACGAAACAGCAGTGGCTTGCGCTATCCCCTTGAAGCACGTCATTATGGGTAGGGGATTATTTATGATGGGAGTAATAGCGGAACTGCACCTTTGGAATTTGCTGTAAATTGCTTCTTTGAGTGGTTTCCTGTACAAGTGATGAAAAATGTAAAAATAAAATTAATTAAAATACTACTAGTTTATAATTTTGTAAAACACGGTTTTTTTTTAAACCTTCGAACAAAAGCGATAACCCATTATTTAAGCAAGTTTTAGTCTTAGACTAATCAGTCTTTTTACATTTATTTGAAATCATACTTTAAATTTTTTTCAATATTTTTTTTCTATTCATACAGAATCATATTATAACTCCGCTTATTGTTGTAGCAATTCTATCATAAATTTAATCCCTGTCTTAAAAAAAACTAATTGAGTATACCCAGTTGTATAAAAATAGCCTCTTTTTTTTTATTAAAATTTCATAAATGAGATTGATATAACATTTTCATTATCCTCACAAGCAATTATTTCCACAAACAAAAAGTATCACAAAATCGTATTTAAAAGGTCAACTACCATTATGACTCGAAATTAAACAAACACGGAAAAAATAAAAGCCGTCCTACATTCACTAGTTTAGGAGAAAGAGCACATTGTCTCAAAACAATAATCTAAAATTTAATTTTGTTTTACCTACCTCATCAAAACGCGCTCCGTGAATATTGACCAAGCAGAAAATATACAGAGAGAGAGAGAGAGAGAGAGAGAGAGAGAGAGAGAGAGAGATGAATTAGTTTAGAGGCTGGAAAATCATTTCTCAGATTCATTTGTCCCTCGAATATTATTAGGAAGAATGCAGCTTACGTACCTGTAAAGATACAAGAGAGAAATATTAACTAAGATATATAATCTATGCAGCGACAGTGGTGAACATCTGACGGAAATGTGTAATTTTGCCTTTTTCTCAAATAAGGTAAAATTTGATTCGACAAACGATTCTCGTTTATATGATGTGACAATGCCTCATTTAAAGTAACCTCTAAGAGAGAGAGAAATAAATGTTGTTACACCTGTTCACTAATAAGGAAACAGAAAATTATATGTATATATATATATATATATATATATATATATATATATATATATATATATTATATATATGTGTGTGTGTGTGTGTGTGTGTGTGTGTGTATGTATATAAGGAATCCAAGGGCGCAGTGTACAGGCAGAGGCAGGAGATTACGGCGTAATGTTATGCTCGCACTACGGACCATTCACGAGAGCAAATGCTGAGCTCTACTCCAACAATAAAGGGCTGTAGAAATCCTCGGTGCAGGACAAAGTCCAAGCCTCCAACAACAGACCCCAAACAATCCAGCTTCGGACAAAGGGCACGAGCACACAGGGTCACTCCGAGTGACGCAATACGATGCAGGTGTGCAAAAGGAAGTATCCTCTACCCAAAAATACGTGCACTGCCGTTGACTGCCTACAATACAAACACACTGGTCCTTCTATGGTGGAGCCGAGTACAGAACTCCTGAACTAATGCCACAAGGTCCCCTCGAAAGCTCCGGGAGAGGGTCAAAATATGACGTGGCACAGACGACGAAAGGCCCAATCACCATCACAAACATGAAAAAAAGAAAAAAGAACAAACTTCATGGGCGGAGTACCAATATAAATCAGTAACAACCCTTAAGGAGAAGCAAAAGACCCATATCCAGTGTTCAGAGAGAAAGACAAAAGAAACTGGATTAAACTAGAAAAACCTTATTTTAAAAAAAAGGGGCCGCCAAAACTGAATAAATTACGTCAATTTATAATATAATATATATATATATATATATATATATATATATATATATATATATATATATATATATATATATATATATATATATATTCCTCTTGTCAATAAACTCGAAGAAAAGAAGAAAACCAAATCCTCCCCTTGATCTATTGAAGGATTTCAAACCGAGTAATTGAAGAGACAACCGGAGGACTGTAAGCCGAAGCTTATAGATTTCCTGCCAGTCACTTGTGAAGGAGGTTGTGAAACAATTTCAAGAAAGGAAAACTATGAAATAAAGCAACGGGGGGGGGGGGGGGGGAAATGGGGGAAATGAAGAAAAGAACGCTGATGAAATGTAGTTAGTGGCCAGGACTAACAGGTGAATTGGACTCTAATTGTTCACGAGGGTTCTGTTATATCAATTAATATACATGGCAATCATAATGCATGCACTCATTAGTGCAAAATTGCACAGAAAATCATATATAGGATAAACAAACAGATGATGATTATGAAATGCTTTTTGTAACGCAATATTCACGTTATTCACATTATCAAAAGATCAGGAGGCAAATCCTAACTAGATTGATACCGTCCAACTTTTAGAATATATATATATATATATATTATATATATATATATATATATATATATATATATATATATATATATATATCCCATTATCTTATTCATTGCACAACTGATTCTTCTTCTTCTTCCTCTTCTTCTTCTTCTACTTTCAAAATGACCCCGAATATTAGCGATCGAGCCAATAACGGACTTCTCAATATCCCGCCCCTTTTTTCCTCCCCTTCCGTTCACAAACGTCACTCACATAATGAGGCGCGTCGCCCCCCCTGCCTGACAGTGATGATAATGATGTTAATGGCAAAGGTTACTGTATTCTTCGTTCCTTAACGACTGATCTTGCTAGAATTCGCCCTTTCATTTCGGGTTATTATCATACAAATAGATGCGCTAATTCTACAGTGCGGTATGGGGCAGACGTCGTTTAGTTACAGTGCGGTATGATGCCGGTATGGTGGAACATAATCATTTAATTGTAAACAATTTAACGTTGGGGAATAAATTGAAATTAGTCGATAAAGTTATTCATTAACATAAGCTTTCTTTTATGAGCATCATTTACAATACATCGGCAAAATAAGCAAGATCATTTAGCAAATTATTGTAAGATGCGAGTTATCTCTCTCTCTCTCTCTCTCTCTTCTCTCTCTCTCTCTCCTCTCTCTCTCTCTCCAAAGTCATGACGTAATATCGGCATTCGGATATTGTGCTTTAATATTAGGCAACACGAAGGGTCTGGAAATTAAAGTATTGATTTCAAAGCTCTCTCTCTCTCTCTCTCTCTCTCTCACACACACACACACATTTATACACATACATATACATGTACATATATGAGAGTGTGTGTAAAGCGAAGAATTCCCCTAGAGAAAAGAGCAACATGAATAAAAGAAAAAGATAAAGACAAAGAATTCGAATGATAGAGAGAAAGAGAGACAAGGGAAACACTTAACACTTTCCAGCATAGATTTTAATCACTAGACAGGTTTTCCAATGATTTTCGGGACCGTTGTAGTAAAGCGACAGGCTTTTTTTGGATTAAAGGCAAGTTCCTGGAAAGCTGAAAAAAAAAAAAAAAAATTCTCCTGCAACTGCACGAACGTCCGCTTCGTTAAGCCTTTTGCAATGCAGTTCGAGGCATTTAATTGCAGAATTGATAGCTAATTAAGGTCCTCTCTATCAAGCTTCCTTTATTCAGCTTAAATTATTCGATTCGAATGGGAAGAAATTCATCAAGAACGGTTGTAGAATTATTTTCAATTCTAACCTTTTTTCTGTCTTTTAAACTAATGATAACTTTTTGCTTTGAAAATGAAGTGCTTAATTTGAGTTCTGTTTGAAATGTCTAACTGTCTTTAGAGAAAAAAAAATGTACTTTAAATGACATCAATGGACGAGATTTTAGAAAAGGATTTATCAACAAGGTAGAAATTATATACATTTGTTTTAAATAAATGCTTTTGAAACGGCAACTGTTAATACTACATAACGAATTTCACTCTCTTTAGTATAATATATCTATTTTAGTGACGTGATATTTTAAAAGGATTTATCAACAAGACAAAAATTACATACATTTTGTTTTAAATAAATGCTTTTGAAACGGCAACTAATAAAGCACAATATCCGAATGAAGTCATTAAAAAATGGATTCATATGCCAATTAACAATCTTTACATATGTTTAAATGAATGCTTTTGAAACGTCAACTATTAATATCATTATCTCTGATTTCCTCCTTCTTCATCAGTAATTCTACAGAGACAACTCGATATGTGAATTAGCTCATTTCAGAAATGCAACGTGAAGTGATTTTTAAAAATTGATCAACAAGATGAAAACGATTACATACGTTTGTTTTAAATGACTGCTATTTGAAACTGCAACAATGAATATTATTATTATTTAATTCCCTCCCCCACTCACCCGCCAGCCCCAAGCCAACCACTAACTATTTCGTCAGGAATTATTCTACATGAAATGATTAAAAAAAAATTATCAACAAGATGAAAATGATTACATATATTCGTTTTAAATGACTGCTATTTGAAACTGCAGCTATGAATATCATTATCACTTAGTTCCCTCCCCAACTCACCCCCAACCCTTCCCCCCACCAAATCTTTCGTCAGTTATCCTACAGGGACGACCCAACATTTGTATGATCTCATTTCAGAACTCTTGGCCTCGATTGTTCAAATCCCTTCTAATTAAAACGATTGCCTCCCTTCGCCAGATCGGCTCAGCAACTTTATATGAAGTTCCAGGTCCCTTCCTTCCTTCCATCCTTCCTTCCTAACTTCCTTCCTGAATCCTGAATGTTCGCTTCACTCAATCCTACTTTACTCACTTCCAGTTTGGACTCGTTCAGTGTTGAGTGGTAAAGTTGGGAACAATTGTGTCAAAGATATATATTCCCGTTATGTCGGCGAAGTTTGGAATATGGGAATGACTGTTTAGGAACTGAACTTAATTGAATAGACAATGTAGGCCAAAGTCAAAGCACTGGGACTTATGAGGTCATTCAGCGTTGAAACGGAAACTGGCAGTAAAAAGGTTTGAAAGGTGTAACAGAAGGAAAACCTCAAAGCAGTTGCACAAGATGGAAGAGAATATGACAGGAGGTACAGTAAAGGGAACGAAAGAGGTTGAAGCTAGGGGCCGAAGGCACGCTGCAAAGAACCTTAAGTAATGCCAACAGTGCACAGCACGAGGTGCACTGACGGCACTAACCCCACTACGATTGATTGATTTAAGACAAGACCGTTCAGTTTGGGATATAAATTAAAACGTTTAGCCGTGAAAGGGAAGATCTTTTGATAGTGAAAGAGTCGTTTTATGTACTCTCTGCTTCATAAACACACCCTGGATGACATTATTTAACGATTCTTTATTTTGCGTCAGTTGCTGGTAAAGTCCCAGCTTTTTTGTTGCGTCTTTTGAAGTTAAAGCGTTACATTTGCTTTAATGAATATTGTCTTATTTATTTATTTATTTATTTATTTATTTATTTATTTATTTATTTATTTATTTATTTACATATTTACTTTTCTTCGTTGTATTTAATTTTAAATGGCAAATTTAATTTCTCTTCTTATGTACTTATGGGTTTTCTGTTTCTTCGTCTCATGAGGTAGGTTATATATATATATATATATATATATATATATTAGGATATATATATATATATATATATATATATGTGTGTGTGTGTGTATGTATATAATGTATATATATGTATTATATATAATTATATATATATATATATATATATATATATATATATATATATATATATATGTATATATATATATATATATAATATATATATATATTATATAACATACATATATATATATATATATATATATATAATATATATATATATATATATATATATGTATATATATATATATATACACATGGTTACATATTAGCATTACGAAAAATCTATTGGCATTAGCAAAGCCTCTTAAAGCCCTCGAGACTTAGCTACACAATCACCAAACATGGGGAAAATGCTTTTCACTCTAATTCTCTGGATGACAATAATTCCTCTTCTCTAAAATGTTATATACATCACAAATACGTCGCTGTCCGGTTGTGAATTCTATTTATGAAATATGAATGGCTCACCTGGAAATGGACGTCCATTTGTCATTTATTTTCGACTAGACAGTACCATAGATGCAGTCGGATATTTAGCTGGGGAACCG
>NC_061103.1:6977021-6994521 GCF_015104395.2 Macrobrachium nipponense | reverse complement strand
TGCATTGCGTCTTTTAAAGGATGGATTATAGTTCTTACCTCTGGGGTTGATTTATAGATGGCTATCTGGCGCTCTGTCTGGCTGGATAATCCTTTTGATGTTAGTATTCAGGAGGATTCTGTCTGCGATGTTTTCCTGACAGGTTCACGTTATTTCTTTGGCTTATGATGGCGGATTCCTGAATCTATATTTTATGTGGACACGCCCCTTTTAGATAGTAAAGGTGACCCCCTTTTAGATAGTAAAGGTGACCAATTTGTCCCAAATCATTTTTTTCCAGTTTACAACGTCTCTTTCAGTAATCATGCAATCTGGGTTGTGTTTTAAAAACGCAGTTGAAATCTGAACGTCTCTCTCTCTCTCTCTCTGTCTATTTCATTAATCGTGAAATCTGGATTGTGTTAAATTTCACATTTAAAAACACAGTTGAAATCTGAACCTCTGTCTCAAACAGAGACTCGCTCCCTCACTGTTGCTTTTTTTTTTATTATAAAAAATTCATATTTCTACATTATTTCCCCTTATAAAAAGAACCACATCCCACTTCCATTCCCTCCACACTCACCGCAAATCCTTTCCTCTCGCCTTTTTCTCTCAATCATGCAACTACCGCAAATTGGCTGTCAGCGTTCGGGGCTGAAGTTTTCTCTCGCGCGATCAAACTTTCCATTCTTGTGTCAACACAAACATTTTCAAGGACATGTGGAACCAGGAAGTCCATTTACTGGAGTCCTTCCTTGCTTTATATATTTTTAAAGTTTATAAACGTAAGTAAGGTATCCTATCTGTTAAATGCTGGTTTTAAAATGAAATTCAGAGAGAGAGAGAGAGAGAGAGAGAGAGAGAGAGAGAGAGAGAGAGAGAGAGAGAGAGAGAGATTTTTAAATATTGAAACATTAGAAATAATTACCATTAATAGATGTCCAAAAGTATTATTAGAAATAGGCTCAAAGCTCAACAATCTTACCTTACAGACCTTACAGACCTTACAGTTCGTTCGGGTTGCCCCAGGTCCCTCAGTGTGAGGCACCTCTAATGTCTACCAGAGAGTTGCTAGTACATCTTCCGGTATATTTTGCATCTTCCAATCTTGGATGGTCTGGGATGCAGTTTAGATATTTGTTGAGCTTATTCTTAAACACATCTACGCTCACTCCTGATATATTCCTCAGATGAGCTGGTGGGCAACGCAATTGAATAGACGCTGCATTATCGATGCTGCGGTGCGTAGTGGATTAATGTCCTGTGTGCTTTCCTTATTTTTCCTGGTATGGTTTTGGGCACGATTAATCTACCTCTGCTTGCTCTTTCTGATATTTTTAGTTCCATGATGTTTTCTGCTATTCCTTCTATCTGTTTCCATGCCTGAATTAGCATGTAGCGTTCTCTTCTCCTTTCTAGACTATATAATTTTAAGGATTGTAGTCTTTCCCAGTAGTCAAGGTCCTTAACTCTTCCATTCTAGCTGTAAGGACCCGACTTTGTACACTCTCTATTTGTGCAATATCCTTTTGATAGTGTGAGTACCATCCATCATATTGCAATATTCAAGTGGACTACGAACAATGGTGTTTTATAAAGCATAATCATGTGTTCAGCTTTTCATGTTTGAAGTTGCCGTAACAACATTCCCATTTTTGCTTTAATATTTTGCCAAAAGAATTGCTATTTGATCATTGCATAACATGTTCCTATTCATCATCCCACCAAGGTCTTTAACTGCTTCCTTATTTGTGATTGTCTCATTATTAGGTCCCCTATATGCATATAGCTTTCCTTCTCTGTCTCCATAATTTATTGATTCAAATTTATCAGAGTTAAATACCATCCTATTTACCTCTGCCCAATCATATACTTTGTTAAGGTCTCTTTGTAGAGCGTTCCTATCTTCATCACAAGTAATTTCTCTACTTATTCTTGTGTCATCAAGCGAAAACTACTCACATACCCGAATCCTTAACATTACGGTCTATGTCTTCAATCATGATAACAAACAGTATTGCAGCTAACACCGTACCTTGTGGCACACCAGATATTACCTTGGCTTCATCCGATTTCTCATCGTTTGCAATAACTATCTGTTTTCTGTTGTGTAAAAATTCTTTTAACCATCTTCCTACTTTATCCACGATATTGTGTTTTCTAATTTTCTTCGCTAATATATTATGGTCTACTTTGTCAAAAGCTTTTGCAAAGTCTAGATAACCACATCTGTTTCATTTCCGCTTTTCATATTTTTGAATATGTTCTCACGGTGGACTAACAATTGGGTTTATGTACTTTTTCCGGGTACGAAACCATGTTGTCCTATATTAAACAAGTTATTTTTTATTAAATGTTTCATAATATTTTCCTTCATTACCCTTTCTTACACTTTCATAATATGTGATGTTAGACTCACAGGCCTATAATTACTTGCCTCTAGTCTTGATCCACTTTTGAAAGTAGGGGTAATATATGCTAATTTGTGCTCATTATAAATCTTGCCTGTATCTACACTTTGTCTTAATAATATTGCAAGTGGCTTTGCAATAGAATGAACTACTTTCTTTAACAAAATAGCAGGAATTCCATCAGGCCCTGCTGCAGCTCCATTTTTAATTTCATTAATAGCCTGCACAATATCAGCTTCATTAATATCTATGTCAGCTAAATATTCACTATTTCGTCCCTACTTCTATATCATTATCTTCATTATCTATTCTAGGGGTGAATTCTCTCTTATATCGTTCTGCCAATATGTTGCAAATTTCCTTTTTTTCATTCGTTAATCTCCCTTCAATTCTAAGAGGGCCAATTTCTATTCTTCTTTTATTCATTTTTTTCGCGTATTGGTATAATAGTTTGGGGTTTTGCTTGATATTTATTAGGGTTTTTTCTTCCAAGTCCCATTTTTCATTTTCTTTTGATTGTATAATCTTTTGTTCTGCATTTTCTATCTTACTTTTTAGTTCTATAACTTTCCATGCATTTTTTTCTTGTGCAAGACCTTTTTTCCACTTTCTGATTTTCTGGGAACAAGATTCCTTCGTCTCTTTGGTATGCATAGACTGATGTTTACTTTTCTTCTTCGGTATATATTTATCCACTATTTTCTCTAATATTTTATATAATATCTCCGTATTTACCCTTATGTCATCACTTACGAAAATGTTATCCCAATCTTTGTTTAATTCTTCATTTATTTCTGACCATTTTATATTTTTACTGTAGAAGTTGTATTTTCCATATCCTTCCCACTTTTTCATTTCTTGCTTATCTCTGTTTTCACTTGCTTTGGTATGGACTGTTAATTCTATGACATTATGGTCTGAAATACTCGCATCATAAACTATTATTTCTTTAACATAATTCATCTCGTTCACAAATACTAGGTCTAAAGTATTTTCCTTTCTTGTTGGCAGGTGATTTATTTGTTGAATGTTGTATTCTAGTAGCATATCTAATAGCTTTTCGAATTGCCTCTTATCTTCTGCACTACTATTACTCTCCTTTTTTTTATATGTATAAGTACAACCACAATCTCCTATTCGTTCTTTCCCAGTCTACGAAAGGAAAGTGAAGTCATCCAGATAGGAGAATAGTCCAGTTCCTTGTGATTTCTACATATATCATCCAATTTTTCTATTATTAAGTCAAACTCTTTAGTTATTAGGAGGTCTATATATTACTATGTTCATTATTTTTTCAGATTAAAATTCTACCGCTATTAGTTCACATTCTGAGTTACTATATTTCTCATATATTTTTCCTTGTTTTTTGTCTTTCCCATATATTGCGGTTTCCCCTTGATTCCTATTTTTTCTATCTGATCTATAAGTTTTGGAACCTTTATTTGATCATCATTCCCTGTCTCTTGGCCATACTATGGTTTCACTTAGGGTATTCATTATATCTATTTTCTTTTCAATTTGGGTTAGTTCTTCTAAGTACTCTATTTTTCTTTTTGAGTTACTCGTAACTAAACCCTGCGCATTCATCACTTGATGGTTTGCGTGTTTTCTCCTTCATTTAATATTGGTAGTAAAATAAGGATTTTCCCCATGTCTCTTTCCTGTTTCTGGTATGTTGGTTCTTTTTTTTCATTTCCAGAAATTCTGACATTAAAAAATCCAACTTTTCCATAATATTTGATCTTCCTTCATCATAATTATTCATTTTGTGTCTGAATCTGCAATTTTCTCCGTTTCTGCAATATCCTCTTACAGAGAGAGAGAGAGAGAGAGAGAGAGAGAGAGAGAGAGAGAGAGAGAGAGAGAGAGAGAGTTAAATTGATGGAGTTTTAAATGCCGGAACATTAGAAATAATTACCATTGACAGATTTTAAAAAATAATATTAGAAATAGGCTGAAAGAACAACTATCTCAGAGAGAGAGAGAGAGAGAGAGAGAGAGAGAGAGAGAGAGAGAGAGAGAGAGAGAGAGAGTTCGGCTATTGCCTTGCTCCTCCAAGTCCCACTCGTGAGGAGAGAGGACTTATGCAATGATCCCCATGTTTGTGTGTTACGTGTCTTCGCTTTTACCCGTCACTTGTTTATGCCGATCATAAGAGAACTTTTTAACCTTTGGAAAATCATCTGGATAGATAGAAAGAAAGATAGATATGGTATTTTTGTAAATGTTATAAAATTTCCACAACAGAGAGAAGGGGCTGCTTTAAAAGCTTAGGATTCTACCACACGTGGCAATTCATAATTAACTAATAAACTGTGGATGGTCTCCATAACGTTAGCTACTGTTTATGCTCTGTTTCAATTTTTTAAGGATTGGTCCATGAATGAATGAAGAGAATTTGATGCAAGTGTTCTGATATATGTTGGAGAAAATGTAAAAATAAAATGATTTAGGATGACCTTGGTGTCGTGAGAACAGTTTAAAAAAACAATGTATTGGGCGGGATGAACTTCTAGCAATATGTTAGTGGCCTTTTCAGGGTATTTATCAGAGGAGATACGAAGAGGACAATAATAATGTTTGTTAATAGTAAATGAATTAGATTGGAACAGCAAAGAAACAAGGGAGAAATAATTTAAGGTCAGTTCACTTTTTATTGCAGAATAAACACAGGAAGGGATCCTTCATGAAGAATATAATCAATTATAATCACAAAAGAACTGGATGGGATCCAATTCCATTTAGGTAAGGAAGTTGCAAATGATCTTTAGATTCGTGGTCAACAGTATGGTATCCAAACCCTTCTGATACTGAACCAGGGTAAGAAAGGAAGGGAAAAAAGGATTAGAATTCAAACTTTAGAAGTTGATGAGCACGATCTAGAATGTAGCCTTTTACTATAGAGGATTCGTCGGTGAGAATGACTGAAAATGAACTCCTTTCGCTGCAGTTCATGCTAATTAAAGCCCAGAGGAGTCATAGAGGACATTTGGTGCAGTAATGAATTAATAACTTCGATAATGGATGGTATTAAGCTCATGAGATATTGCTCCAGTGGTGTTACTTTGATGATATAGTTGGTGTGATAGTATGAAATCGTGTGTGTGTGTGTGTGAGAGAGAGAGAGAGAGAGAGAGAGAGAGAGAGAGAGAGAATACGAAATAGGCATACAGAATGATATACAAAGCAAGTTATTGAGAGAGAGAGACAGAGATACAGAGAGACAGAAACAGAGAGAGACAGTGACAGAGAAAATGCGAAAAAGGCATACAGAATGATATACGCAGCAAGTAGTTAGTTGAGAGAGAGAGAGAGAGAGAGAGAGAGAGAGAGAGAGAGAGAGAGACCAGAGAGACAGACAGACAGACAGAGACAGAGAAAATACTAAAAAGGCATACATAATGATATACAAAGCAAGTAGTTTTAGAGAGAGAGAGAGAGAGAGAGAGAGAGAGAGGTGATGGGAAGCAAAATAACACATGAAAAACATCATTTAATATTATATTTTGGAGAGAGAAGAGAGAGAGAGAGAGAGAGAGATTCGAGGGTAAGCAAAATAAATCATGAAAAACATCAATTGAATTGCAGTGCTTATTATAAAGAAATTATTTTCTTCCTTGCCAACCGATGTTTAGTGTCACATGTATCTCACTCATTTTATACATTGCGATCTTCCTTTAAAAATATCCACTTAGTTCATTACGCAAAATGGGAAATAGGGCTTTTTACTCGCTCGTGTTAAAATGGTTATACGTTTAGCCAAATAACTCTGAAATTGAATTATTAAGTTCTCTTTGAACGCTCGTTTACAATTAATACCTTCATGACTCTGCCCGTGACTTCGCCTCTTGATGAATTCATTCGCTTTTGAAGGTGAAATTAACAGCCTCTCTCTCTCTCTCTCTCTCTCTCTCTCTCTCTCTCTCTCATACTTCAATGGAAAGCATTGTAAAGGACTTCCTGGTATCCAAAGGTAGTAATAGAAAAAAAACTATGAATTCGCCTTTGAGGGTGAAATTAAGTCTCTCTCTCTCTCTCTCTCTCTCTCTCTCTCTCTCTCTCTCTCTCTCTCTCTCTCTCTCTCTCTCTCTCTCTAATACTTCAATAGGCAGCGTTGTAAAGGACTTCATGATATCCAAAGTTAGTAATAGAAAAAAAAAAACTATCTGCCTTGGTGAGTTTTCTATTCTAATTTCGTCCTACTTATCAGAAGAAAACAATAAAAACATCGGTTTTTATTTTTTTTTTCCCTCGCAGTTTGTCACCACATACGACATGCGACAATCTTTCATTAACGGGCAACGCCTTACTATTTTATCTTTAGTGGATTGTAACAACATGACACATCATCCCGTGGGAGAAGAAAAATTAAATGTAAAGTTCTTTCACGCTATCCATTTGTAGCGTGATTGAAATAAATGTGTAAAAACATCAGAAAGTGCCAGCGTTATCGAAATCTAAATTCTCATTTCAAACGGATCAAACTACACTTTACACGACTACATTTCTTGCTGAATGAAATGAAATACATCGTAAGCAATTTCATTTATTACAGAAGTTGTTTCTTGTCGGCTGAATATTTCTAAAGGACTGTGACATATAATTTTTTCTATTTACTTGTACGTCCTTCTGTTTTATTATGAATTGTCTCTTATCTATGGAATAATTCTATCTCTATTTCTGCGGGGATGTCACACAGGGCACTAATATTAATTAATCATAAGAGGAGAGAATAAATATTTTATATATTTAGAGCATCAAGTCTTTGAAAATGATAACATAGAGCTCACGTGCCATGTGATGAAGGGAAGTTAATCTACTTTCATCAGCTGATTGATGACGGGAAGGTATGTTTTATGCCAATGAGAGAGAGAGAGAGAGAGAGAGAGAGAGAGAGAGAGAGAGAGAGAGAGAGAGAGAGAGAGAGTTTAGCACCTGTAAATGTTGATCAGTGACTGACATCAAATGGAATGTTAGAAATATGGACAGCAAACGGCAATTTCGCCGAGCGAGAGAGAGAGAGAGAGAGATAGAGAAGAGAGAGAGAGAGAGAGGAGAGAGAGAGAGAGAGAGAGAGAAGGGCAAGGAGGGAGGAGACAAGCCGTAGGATATCATTTCATCATTCATGCAACTTTTATTGCAGAATTAAAGATGAGATTAAGGGCATTAGCATACAGTGAATATGACAGAGAGAGAGAGAGAGAGAGAGAGAGAGAGAGAGAGAGAGAGAGAGAGAAAGGAGATTTGATACTCTTGAGAGTGGGTAATGGCTGGTGACTGTTGATAAATGAAGCGCAATCATTTGATGATACTAAGAGGAAGGTTTCCATATGATAAAGGCATAATTTATTTATTTGTTTTTTTTCTTTTTGCTGTTTTAATCTAGGAGTAAATCATTTAGATAGAATAGTACCGAGAGTATTAAATGATCACTCGTTTAACCAAATTCTTTCCTTCGGAAATAAAATCGTCTTTTGTTTTTCAAATAAAGGTATTCATTTCAAGTGCTTTCAAACTGTATTAAATTTTGTTTAATAAGGTATTACATGCCACGCGCGATGCGATGCTGCCTATCCAGTCAAGTAAAGAGTGAAAGAAAGTATAGTTAATATACGAAGACGTAACTAAACAATCCTGACTGACGGATAAATTTTGCCCTCGTAGAGAAGAGTAAATGAATACGTGGAAAAAAAAAAATAATAAAAAGAAAAAACCCGAGAGAATGATGAGCGACTTCGATGAAACGCACACCACGCCCTACGCAAAATAATGACGGACACGAGGGCCCATGATGTCCAGCATATGAAGGGGGCAAATGGCCCCGTATTAACTTGAACCATAAATTTCCTCTCTCTCATGTTACCACGAGCGTAACTGGGCACCGAGGTTATTGGTCATAGCCACGGCAAGATCGGGTTTTGTAATCTTTCTTATTATGTAGCTTTTTTTTTCTAAATTAAAATGATGCGAATGAGGGAGGGATATTATGCTGAGGTAAATTACAAATTACACGAACGTCATCAAATCGTAATGCTTAGTTGCTGGGAAATCTCACTGACATACTGAAAAAAGTGCGCGTTTAATTAAGAAACAAAAGCCAGGCATATTTTCTTCTTTTGTTTTTTTAAGTGAGAATATTTTTTCAACTTTACTGGGCAAGAAAATTAAAGCTATTAGAATAAAGGATTTAAAACATTTACCTGAATGAAATCATAATAAACCTAAATATACATAAGAAAACTTAAATAAACGGATAGAGTCACTCAGATACAGAGACAAAAAATCCTACCTGGTTTTCACTTTCTACCGAGTATAATCTACCTTCCGAGATAATATCCTCTTCCTACCTTCATTTCTTTACTTTTGTCTCAACTTCCTCGCGGGAGTGGTGGACAAGAAGGGCCTCTCAATAGGCCTTTGTACTCCTAAGTGGCATTTAAGTGTAACTTCTCTCGCTTCTTCTCTTGAAGATAATGGCTTCTTTTCACATTTTTTTTTTTTTTTTTTTTTTTTTTTTTTTTTTTTTTTTTTTTTTTTTTTTTTTTTTTTTTTTTTTTTTTTTGTTCTTGGGTAGGTTCACGATTCACGGGGAGGAAAAGTCTTCATAGGCGAGTGTCTTCTCATTTTAAAGATAAAAATTATGACTGAACCATGATTTTATACAATTAGGGTTAGGTTATTCGTGTGTTCATGCACTATCTCACGAGATACACACAGACACACATTATATATATATATATATATATATATATATATATATTATATATATATATATATATATATATATATATATATATATATATTATGATATATATATATATACGCACAGATTCGTAGAACCACCCCAATTCTCTGCTGTAAGCTACCTTCCAACCTTAAGGAGTATTAGTAAGCAAGACTGCATAAGACTGTGTTAATGGTCATAAAGAAATATATAAATAAGGAACGACATTTTGCAATCTTAGTGTGGATCACATTATGTATTGGGCAGTACTGGCTATTCTCTCAGATCCAATGTACCCCCTGAAAGGGTACAAATGTACCACTTGGGGTACATGTACTCCAGGTTAAGAACCCCTTCGAACGCAGAATAAGAATGTTTTTAGAAGGAGTTTATTAGTTATTTCTTTACTTTGAAACTGAAGTTAATCTTACTCCTATGCCTTTCGATAGTTTGCTATCAATAGACATCTAATTTGTGGGTAATATTAGAATATAAAGAGTAAGTTCATGAAAATCCTTAACTCTCTTGATAGCAGAACAAAACTAAAATGAAATTATCCCCAACTCGTTTTGTCCAAATACTTGCGCTCGACTTCTTCCCACCTGACTTTTCATTGAGAGACAATAAAAAAAAAGAATAAAAAAAAGTGTTTCTCCCAATCCTAATGATTTCCATGGAGAATCATAAAGAGTCCAATATCACGGAATGGGCTTCCATATCTTTGAGAAGATGTACTCAAATAATTTCCCTAGTGGGAGACAATCGAAGTAGTAATGGGTAAGAGACATGTGTTTCGCTCTTCTATTTTTTATTCTTGTTTTTTTTTATCAGAAACACGACGATTGGAGTTTTGCGATGTTATAATTCATTAGGAAAGATCTGTGTGCGTGTGCGTGTGTGTGTGTGTGTGTGTGTGTGTGTGTGTGTGTGTGTGTGAGAGAGAGAGAGAGAGAGAGAGAGAGAGAGTTTTTTTTATCAATTATCATGACTTTGTTAATAAGAGATCATGTTAACATATAACTATGAAAATATGCTAGTTATCGAAAGTTAAGTGAAGTTATGAGAGAGAGAGAGAGAGAGAGAGAGAGAGAGAGAGAGCGAGATAAGAAAATTGCATTTACAGAAAATCAAAGTCGATCAGAAAAATATTAGCCAGTAAACAAAAAAAAAAAAAAAAAAAAAAATCTACAAACAATCCCTCAATCAGCTTTAGGCAAAGTTAAAAAAAAAAAATATATATATATATATATATATATATATATATATATATATATAAGATAATATATTATATATAAGATATATATGATATATATATATATATTATATATATATATATATATATATATATATATATATAGAAATGAAAAGAAAATGTGTCTATTTCACAAACTAAGAAATTGCCTATAGAATTTTTTTTTTTTTTTTTTGAGATTTTGCAAAATCCCAGCTCTGCATTGCGGGGTTCGTATCCAACCCCCCTCCATCGCCCCCCACCCACCCCCCCCCACCCCCCCCAACTGGATTTTCAAGAAGTCTCTTGGACCGTTTCTGCCATAGAGTTGGCAATCAGCTTAAAGATTATACGATTTACTTTGTTTCCGTAATTGATAGTTTTTATTACGAATTTTATCTGTTTCTTTTTCTCACTTACTAATGCGTTATGAAGTAGAATGTTATATGACAGAATATATGACAACACTACGTAAGAGAATTCTTGCAATTTATTACATACAAAAATTTCACAACGAAGAGACAACCTCAAAGAAATGATGATACGCATATTATGACGCAAAAAAATATGAAATAAAATAAAACCCAGGCGATCAGTATCCTATTTTAATAACTGTTTATAGAGAAATATCCTAATATAGGTATAAAGTCAAATAAATTGTAATATATGCTGACACAAAACACAGACGATTAGTAGCACATTCGATTAATTGATTATAGATTAAAATCGCTTAGTATATTAGATAGCGTCAAATAAATTGTGATACATAACGATGCAAAATATAAAAAAATGGAAATAAAAAACAGACGATCAATAGAATATTCGTATAATTAACCATAAGTAAAAATCACTTAATATATTAGACAGCGCCAAAGAAATTGCAATATATGAGAGGCGCTCCCCTAAAAAAAATATAGATATATAAAAAAAAAAAAACTAAAAAAAAATAAAAAAATACGGGGAAACTAATAAAAAAAAAAAAAACAAGAAACTAGCCGCATTTATTATAACATATATAAAAAAATTATTCAAAGAAACAAATACATGAGAGGCGTCCCCCTCAAAATAAAACAGACACTAAACGTCATTTTTAAAATGAATGAAAAATCCGTATATATATAAAAAATATATTCAAAATAAACAAGACTTACGGGAGCGAATGGAACGTAATCTCCCCCCGCCACCGCCGAGGAAATGGGACGAACGTCTGCCCTCATTTGTCACCGGAATGATATTAGCCCCCTTACGTAGGAACTCTCTTGTTTTGAACTCGTCTCCTTCTGCTCTTCCTCCCTTTATTGCATGAGACATGGCCGAGAACAGCAGAGCGGTATTCGCGGCGCTCGGTATTCGCGGTGTCTGTCTCCCCTCCCGTCGAACTCTCAACTACCGACGAGGGAATGTTGCCTCATTAGGTCACATTTCGGAAGATTTGAGAATTTTTTTTTTTTTTCTGTTTCATTTTTTGTTTATTTTATATTTGGGAAGAAGGCAGGATTTCCTGAATTAAGGGGTCGGCTGTGTCTTTTCTTCAGATTGCATGATGATGTCATTACTTTTTTCAAGGATGGGCTATTGTATCTTATATGGCTGATGGGTCAGTATATATATATATATATATATATATATATATATATATATATATATATATAAATATATATATATATATATATATGTCTGCTGTCTGCTGTCTGTGTGTATGTCTGTCTCATTTTTGTCCATTATTCCCTATTCTTTTTGAAGTTGAATAAAGACGTTTTTGTGTTATAATTGTCATTTCAATTGTCTTATAAAACTCAGAGATATCATGAATTATATTGTGGTTAATTTGTAAAAATCTGACACTATATTCAAATGTTCATGAATGAACAACTGATCAATTATAAAAAACATTGAACCTTTATACGAATAAAAAACTAATGTTTTTATATGAGCGAAAGTTTGATCAATTAAATTAAATAAAAACTAAAAAAAATAGAAAACTGAATAAAAACAACTCAGCGTAACGAAAATCCTTTTACAGAAGCGCACGAAACAAATTCGCCCAGAATATGGACGGAATAGGTCCAACGTCCGTCTCCATTTGTCACCAGAGGCAGCGTTACATTCTTTATAAAAGACTCTCTTGTTTCGACCTTATTTCCTCTTCCCCCTCATTCAATTCCGATTTCCATTACCGGTAGGAAAATAGTGTGACTTTGAGTCACCGCTTCCGAAGATTTAGAATTGTCCTCTGCCCTATTTGCGTTGGGGGAAGGTGTCGTGTGTTGCGGGGGGGTAGGGGGTGTTGGCGAGAGACGTCATTGTTCTTTTCGGATTTTTGTATAGAGATTTGGTTGGATGTTTAGGTTTGGGGTTCCTTTTTTTGCTCATTAAAATTGAGGTCGATGTAATTTTCATGTTCGTAGTTATTTTGCTTTACTTAATGTATATTTTGCTTTACTTAATGTCGAATTGCTCAATAAATAAATAAATAAATAAAAATAAATAAATAAATAAATAAATAAATAAATAAATAAATAAATAAATAAATAGATTAAAGGTTGTATGGAGATGAAGGTTGGGAGTCTGTTTTCAAAGATTTGGTAAGGTCCCTATTCTGTTGAAAACTAGTTTTTTAACAGTTAAATACCTAGTCTCTTGAAAAATATACTTTATCTCTTGCAGGGTTAATTATATGTCCCATAATTGTGTGACAGATGTTTTCAAAGATTTAGTAACGTCCCTAATCTGTTGAAAATTAGTTCTATTTTTCTTTTGAAGCTTAGATACCCATTCTCTTAGAAATCATACTTTATCTAATGAGTTCCTGATCATAATACTGTAAAATTACTATGACACTAAAACGCTTTTGATTAATTTAGCCACCACCCAATATAGATTTTATCTCTACCATCACATTGACCAATTCCTCTGATGACCTAAAGGATCTCGGCCTTCAATAGGTCACATTCAGGAGCCGAACCCTTTGGGAAATTTATGCATAACTCATGGAGGTCTGACTTAAAACTTTGAACTATAGTTTTTAATAGACTGAGAGCCCTAAGTAAATCTACAAATGTAAAAGCTTCCGCCCTTAATGCCCTTTCCTCCCAATGTGAATTTTATTAACAAATTCTGGAAAATTATATAAAAAAATTTATATTTTTTAGAATGATTATTTTCCGGGCCTTTTATGTTTCAGTCGGAAATCGGATTACACGGAGCCATTTGGGGATTTCCTTGATGCCGATGACATTGTTTCTTTTCATGAATTCTGAAACAATGTTGCTGGAGAATACTCTCCTACCTCACCCTCACCCCCAACCCTCCTCCTTTCCTCCCTTTCTCTAGTGAGAAAGTAGCAGTTCCTTTGCTTTTAGGGGACGTTTCTCTGGTGAGAAAGTAGCATTTCATTTGCTGTTGTGGGACGTTGCCAAATATTCCACAGTCTCTCTTCTCATTTTGAAGCCAGTTACCGTAACAATGAAGTCACACGGCTGGCGAAAGGTACGAGGTATCGACGTTTTTTTTTTTTTTTTTTCTTTTTTTTTTTTTTTTTTTTTTTCTTCAAATTTCAGTGTTTTACTTAGTTTTCAAAACATTTGTTTGTTTATTTGATCATTGGTTTAGATGGTTCTCTGGTTTAGAAACCTAGAATTTTTGTACATAATTCTCAGCATTATACAAGAGAATATGTCAAGAATTTCAATTCTCAGTGACATAATACGGATCATGGGTGATTATGTCTGTACGTTTATAGGCCACGTATCGTTATACGTCTGTACTTCTGTTGGCCTCGATCGTTATAGGTCGATTAAAAACACAAATATTGATATACCCACGCCAAGCAATATGGACACGCAATTTAGGCTCGGAAACAGACAAACCAATCTAACGTTGGTTATGAGATCTAGATAGATAGCTTATGATATCCAATATTGAATTCAATATCCATCTTGAGCCTCCAAATGTGGTTACCCGAAATCCACGTATCCTTGGCAGCAATTCGCCTTCATTTCGGTAACGAATTCAAGTGCCTTTCTGAAGGTCGATGGAAGGATCCGCGATCTCTATCTATCTGATGACATTATCAGCAACGACAGTTCCTGTCGTATTGGTGGAGACGTTCCTGAGGGGAACTACTATACTTGAGTCTCTAGTTAGGTCAGTGGGCGTTGCCCTGTTCTGTGCGATACCTGTTCCATAAATCTTGTACAAACATTTAAATTGACTTAGAGTGAAGATTTCTTTGGTTCCTTGAAAGATAGAGTGGCCTTTCATGTCAACACTCTTGTAAGGCAGCTCTCATTTCAAAACTAGGTTGTTGAATATATACTTAACAAAGAATTGTATAAATGTGTTCATTTGTTATGCTTCATTTTGAGAAGACCATCGACTATAAGTTGAAAACAAAAGATTTTTTGTGGTTTTGCTTGATTTATTTTACAAGAAAATATGATTATAAATATAACCACATTCATGCATCGAAATATAATATGATCAGAACTATAACCATAATATATTATATATATATATATATATATATATATATATATATATATAATATATATAATATATATATATGCGTGAGTTTGTGTAGGTGTGTGCGTATATATAAACACACAAAGTCTGTCATGATGCAACTTCCATAAAAGAATTTGTCAATGGTTTCATTCAAAATGTTTCATTGATGAATATAAACCAATTAAGTGCCATAAAACAAATGCTTTGTCTTTATCAGCGAGAAAGAAGAAGCCGAGCCATATTCTCCGAAAGGAACATTTTTGTTCGTCACGAGCGAATTCAGGTCGCGTTGCATTGTTCGTAACTTTCCTGTTCAGTAATTGATCGAGATGAAAAATGAGATGAAATATAAGATACAAGATGAAATAAAAAAAAAATAAAAGATAAAAATAAAATGGGAGATCAAAGCCATTGCAACAAACCTTGTACGTTTAGTTTTGTTCTCGTCACGAATTTAATAATTTACAGGTTTGGGGTCGGTTGATATTTATAACTTTGGCATATATTCTGTGATAACTGGCTTTGGAGAGAGAATTTTTTTAGCAATGTCAAGTTAAAATGTTCCCGGATATCAAACTAAATAAAGTTTCTTTTTAACCTACTTAGAAAGTATGTTGTTATAATAACCTACTTTTATATTCTATATATAATAAAGTAGATCACTACAATATTCTTATTAAGGTCAAATATTTAAACGAAACTTGATTTTATAGTTAGTATGTCAAAATAAAAATACAGTGGATATCCAGAGCGATAGAAAATAAAGGAATATTATTTTATAACAGAATAAACATAACAATCAGAAATTTTTTCTGAATTAATTAGAGTGATGGAAAACCAGTGGTCCATTGTCTAATTATAATATACAGTATCTCATTGTACAGAGGCACCTGTTGGATGGCTGTGAACCCCTTTGGGATGGAAATGGACGAGTATCTTAGGAAATTCATGTGTTTAGGGTACATTGAAAATGGTCTATTATCCTGTGGGGGAGCATTTTCATGTATGTAGTTCATTTGAAGGAAGTGTCTTTTCATAGTAAATGTGATTGAATCCGAGGTATTTCGAAGACCAACGTACATTTACTGACCAAAAATTCGCAAGGAGAATAATCAGGAAAACAGGAATATTCCACTTATTATTGGATGGCTTCACCAATTTCTCGTTTCCTCACTTTCCACATGAGAGAGCGTGACAATAGCAACAAGAAACCTAAATTGCCGGGAATATGTATGGCTTCTGTTATTCTGAAGATTTCCCCATCTTATGAGTATATTCGTCTGGGAATGAATGTGAAATACTTGTGTGTACATAAATAGATACACAGACACAAACACCACACACACACGCACACACACACACACACACACACACACACACACACACACACACACACATATATATATATATATATATATATATATATATTATATATATATATATATATATATATATATATATATATATTATATATATATATATATATATACTATGTATATACACTATATATATATACTATATATTATATATATATTATATATATATAGATATATAGATATATAGATATATATGTATATATATATATATATATATATATATATATATATATATATAGATATATAGATATATAGATAGTATATATATATCTATATATATATATATATATATATATAGATAGATGGTATAGATAGATGTAATATATATATATATATATATTATAATTATATATACTATATAGATATAGATATATATATATATATATATATATATATATATATATATATATATATATATAGATATATATGTAGTATACATAGTCAACTGGGATTTCTTCTCTACAACTAAACTGTGATTATTTTTCAACAGAAATGTTCAGAGCATATGCTTAAAACCATTAAAATATAGATAAAGACTAGCGTGATTCATAATTCATTTTAAGGATATTTGATGATTCATTGCCTATTTTGGACTTTTAACAGGATAATTGAGTGAAATAAACTACTAAAACAACAGTTTACCGAAAAAGTCTGTCTCCCAGATTACAAATATATTACACCACGCAACGAGAACACCTCTATCTAAGAACAAATACTATGGCGACCTGAACGTAAGCCAGGTATGAGAATTGGCCTTCATGCATGGTAAGGCAACGGCGAAAGTTTCAGATAACTAAGTCACCAAACTCAGTTTGCCATCATGCCAAAGTACATTAACCTTTATTGAATATGCATCAGGCTATTACCCGTCCATGACCCCAAAACAGGCACACGGTAAGGACATAACAATTTAAGCCTTTGCATCAGATACAGCACTGGAGCGCTCTGATAGATCGCGTTAGATAGATTTGACGTGTACGGAAACTGAGTGGAGGTAATAATCTATACTGTAAGTTTTTTGCAGGCTAATTAACTAACAAAAGTAACATTTTAGGACGATAGATGACATTTCTATCTTACAAAGAAACTTAAATTGATTTATTAGTTATGGAAATGTCTTTAAAATTTTTTTTATATAATCCAAAAGATTCCTTTTTTGGCCATTTTCTTTCCTTGGTAGAATAAACAGTATACTACTTTATTCTAACTGGTTATAAATGTCTTTTGTCTTACTGCCATGAAGGAATCATGTGATGAATTATTTTTTTCC
>NC_061103.1:6969521-6972021 GCF_015104395.2 Macrobrachium nipponense | reverse complement strand
ATTGCCTGATGGCGGTGAGTCTTCGTTTTCATTGGTGGCTTGAGCCAGGTCTCAAGCCACTTTCTCCGAGTCGATGGTTGCGATGCTGCAGATCCTGCAGTCGTCTAGACCTCCTGAGCGGCGTGGTAAGGTTGATAGGCGTTGCGCTACGCTGTGGGACGTCACGGCTAATTTGATTTCCATCGGCTGCAGGAGTACCTCGTTCGGGGGCGTTGTATTCCATGGAGTTGTCGTGATCGGTGGTGTCATTGTTGGTGGCAGGTCTTCTCATACTCGTAGGGAGGATAAATGCTTCCTGCGTCGTATTCAGTGTAGGTTTTATTTGCTGGATGAAAAGCGCCTCCAGCAGGCGGAACCGACAGGCATCAAGGGTCTTCCCGATTATCTTCGTGTTCTGTATGATGACATCCCGGGAGATGGCCTCTTGTGTTTATTGCGGGCGTTTTTCTTGATAGCCCCCTCTTGAGCGTGGCATGAGAGTCTTTTCGACGGGCGCATGGTAGTCATACCTACGTAGGCGCCGCTGCATTAGCGGACTGGGCATCTATACTGGTACACTACATGCATCTGCTTCAGGGGGTCTCGTACCTGTGGAGAGGGGTTATTTTTCATAATAAGGTCGTGCATCCTCCGATTCTGGTAATATTTGATTAAGTCGATATTCATGATGTCGTCAGTCCGGGATACATTTTCAGAAATAATTTTCTTAATGGGAACTCATGAAGGCTTTGCAGTACAGCTTGATATTATCCTGGGGGGGCGGGGCTGCTGGGTTCTCACTACCGTACCATTTTATCCAGGGCTGTGCGGAGAAAGTGCCACCAATGAAAAACGAAGACTCACTGCCACCAGCCAATAGGAGATTAGCATGGGGGAGGGGCGACCCCCTGCAGTCAACCCCAAATATAAGGAGGACGGACACCACACCAAGATCAGTCCACCCTCAGCTTCCCAGCCCGAGGGTGTCTGGCAGCTCCAGACGAAAGCTCGCTTTAAGAAAGAGGAGAGAGGAGAGAGAGAGGGAAAAAAAATCGTTAATGACTTTGATGACTATGGTATCATAGTTTATCTGTAAAATTCAAATATATACACCTATTTTTGACACTGTATTTGAACATGACCTCTATACGCGCTCTACTAGCCTGTTTAAGTAGCACGGAAAAAGCCGCTATTCGGAAAATAGAGAAGAATCTCTACAAGTGTAACGCTGCTGAAGTAGCCATTACTTTTAATAAAGTATATTATTATATTATTATTATTATTATTATTATTATTATTATTATTATTATTATTATTATTATTATTATTATTATTTTTTATTTTTTTTATACTTTTTCTATCAGTCATCCTATTCGGACTGGCTGTTTTATGGCGTTGGGTTCCGGGTTGCATCCCTGCCTCCTTAGGAGTTTATTATTATTATTATTATTATTATTATTATTATTATTATTATATTATTATTATTTTGTTGTTTGGGAACACAACTCTCTATCACGAGAGTATATATAATGTTCTAAAGGGTCCACAATAATAGAAAGTGTTGCGAGTCCGTGTATAATTTTTTAAACTTTACAAAAAGCTTTCGAACCCTGCCCTAGGTTCATCTTCAGTCCAAATGAACAAATAGTTACAACATGTACTGGGTGAATTTAAAAATAAACAAGGTTCGTTGAAGATCGTTTACACCGGTCGTTAGCTCGTTTATGGACCGGACCATTTGGACTGAAGGTGAACCAGGGCAGGGTTCGAAAGCTTTTTGTAAAGTTTTAAAAATTATACACGGATTCGCAACACTTTTTATTATTGTGGACCCTTTAGAACATTATCATCATTATTAATTCAGAAAATGAACCCTGATTCATACGAAACACGGCCACTAGATCCACTGACTGGAAATTCAAGCTTCCAAAGAATATTCGCGTTAATTAGGAAGAAGTAAGAAGAGGTACAAGGAAATACAGAAAGAAGAGATCCCCACCTGTCAAAAAAAAAATCTTGGAACGTTGCCATAAAAATACAAAAAAAAAAAAAAAAAAAAAAAACCATTCTCACATGGGGACGACACTGACTGATATAATAGCAGAAAGGGGAAACTGATGGAAGCGAAACGTGATTCATAGATGTTCCTTCAAAGGATTTCTACCTCAATAATTCGAGTCCATAGATCTGTTCTCAGTCTTATGGCCACGAAAAGGAACTGGCTGAAGTCGACCCGGTTTCAATTCGGAATATATATAAAAAAAAAACTGTATTTGTGAAAGATAAGGAAGCGATTCTGATATTCCTTAGGTATTATATATATATATATATATATATATATATATATATATATATATATATATATATATTATATATATATATATATATATACATACTATATATATATTATATATATAATATATATATATATATATATATATATATATATATATATATATATATAGTATATATATATATATATATATATATATATTGTATATATATATATATATATATATAT
>NC_061103.1:6954521-6962021 GCF_015104395.2 Macrobrachium nipponense | reverse complement strand
CGTGACGAAACAAAAAATATTCTTGGCTTATGTAATACCAGAGCTCAAGAAATCGTCCTAATTATAGTATGTGCTGTACCACAAGAGGCAATACTTCAGATTTTATTTTTTGGTACATTTTCAGTTTTATTCATTTATTTATTATTAAAGCTAAACGTTGTAATAGTTTAATATGAGCACTCGTTACCTGCAATGATTTTTTGTAATAAACCCCAATTTCAGAAGATTCTATTTTCGATATTTTCCTTATTCATCGCTCTTACAGATAAAGTAAAAAAATGTTTTTCAAATATGAGAGGTCGAATTGATTTTTAAAAAACTGGGAATTTTAAGTGACATTAAGTAACATTTCTTATAAAAAAAAATAAAAAAAAATATAAAATAAATAAACCGTGAATAATTACAAAGGAATGAAAACGAACTGGAAGGTCTTTTGAGTCTTGAAAAACAGAACAAAATGCATAAATAAAAAACGCTTATAATGTGCAAAAACTTGCCATAGAATCAACACGCGCGTCTAAATTACTCTGAGACACACCTCCAGCCACGGAACAAATATCTGGGAATTATACAGTTGTAGCGAAAACAACATCAGCAGCAAAGAAACGAAGAAGTGCTGGACCCTATGTTCAAGTACAATCCCAGTGAACGACGCTAACGATCGAACCGTAATGGGAATGTCAGGTCGCGTTAACAAATGAGCGGTCACACCTGGCATACCGTGCAAGACCTTAAATGACCACGCGTTAACTACTACCATAAGGTCTTCAGGTGCTCTCTCTCTCTCTCTCTCTCTCTCTCTCTCTCTCTCTATGAAGTTTGCGTGAGGACATTCATGTCGATAACTGAAGGATTGCAATCAGTATACGTAGTGGCTCTCGCAAGGGCTCCCCTAAACATCGTGCATGAGATAAGCAATCATGCTGTTTTTCCCTTCAGTCATTAAATCTTATAGCCATAATTCTAAATTAATATGTAAAAACTGTTTCTACTTCTTATAACTCAAGTGATCCAGTGGCAATATTATATCCAACTCTACTGAGAACGTTTTCACGTTTCCATGAAAAATTCAGATATTGAGCAAAGAAACTTTAAAGAAGTCCAGGTTCTATGACAGAGTGTTCAAACTTTTCCTGTTTGGCTTATTTATTGCTGTGATGTATAACACATGGAGCTGCTAGATGATACATGAAGAGGTCTGAAACTCGTATCATTCATAAATTACAGAATTTACCTTGCATAGTTCATGTGGTCAGGTAATTTACGAGCTGGTATTGTCAAGTTTGCACATTTAAAAATTTCTGTCATAATTTATTAAGTACTTAGCAATAAATGTAACCACAATCAGATAATGCAGCAACTCATTTAGGAATTAATAATACAAAGCCTTTTGCTTCGCAAATTCAAATATTTCATAGAGTTTATTATAGATCATTCAAGAACAAAAGTGAAACAGATCTGAATCCCGTAAAGAAGCACACAAATTACATACATATTATCGTAACGTCTATGAACTTTTTCTTGAAAATTCATAATACTAAAAATAAAACGTAAAAGCAACTTTAAGTTTACCCAAACACTTTTCAAAGCACCAGACATAAATTTCACAAACTGCCCAACTTTCTTCACTCTTCAAAATCCTCCTCCTTCAGATCATGACCCACCAATCTCTCTCTCTCTCTCTCTCTCTCTCTCTCTCTCTCTCTCTCTCTCTCTCTCTCTCTCTCAGACCCTAAATGCCTGGAGGCTCCTGAAAGCAAAGTCATTTCTTAAACATAATCCCATTCCTTTCATTCCAGCGGACATGAGTAAAAAAAAAGTAAGAAAAATAAAAACTTTTAGAGAATCTTTTCTTAACTCTCGTTCATTCTGATTGTGTCTCTAAAAAGGGTAATATTACTTAGGAAATTTTGAAATCAGGAAACTTAACAATGGCAGAGGAATGCATCTTGAAGAATTCTGTTATTCAATGAACGGAAAGGGCTTACATAGTCACACAATTGCTCTGCACTTACAAAATAATGTTGAATACCATAAACTATCAAATTTATCTTGGAGATAGTGTCTTCGAACTTACATAATTGCTTGTAACTTACTAATTTATATTAAATAGCATAAACTATCAAATTTATCTTAGAATTAGTGTCTTAGAACTTACACAGTTGGTTGGCATTTTTACGGAATAATGTTGAATAGCATAAACTATCATATTTATCTTAAAGTCAGTATCTTAGAATTTACACAATGGGTTGGCATGTGACAAAATAATGTTGCATGGCATAAACTATCAAATTTATCTTAGAATCAATGTCTTAGAACATAACACAATGGCTCGGCACTTTGCTAAACCGCATTAGTTCAAATCGAATATGGAAAATGATTGATAAACAGGCACTGAAATAAGTTAGAACGAAAGTTAAAACGCAATATTCGGATGAATCCACGTAGTTCCAGGTTTTATGAAACCCAAGAGGACCAATAACAACAAACAATACGTGGCAGCCACTGAGAAAGCTTTTGAAATAGAAAAGTGGGACTGAATCCCTTCAGCAGAATTTGAAAAATAGAATCCATTCGAAGATGACACAGATGGAAAACGTCAAGACTGTATAACGAGGTCGGATGGAGACCACTCTGGACTCAAATGGTCACTTGCTCTCAACAAAGCAGGAAGCATCATATCATCCTCTCTCTCTCTCTCTCTCTCTCTCTCTCTCTCTCTCTCTTCGTAGGTAGGTACATATTTGCGTGTGTGGTCCTATATATCCACGCGTCAGTTTCACGACAATCTTGTCAAACTTGGTTTATTCATCTTCTGGGAAAACCAGTATTTCGTTTGAAAGGGTACCTCTCTGCTCTCTCTCTCTCTCTCTCTCTCTCTTCTCTCTCTCTCAGTATACGGATAAAGCAACAACAAGGGCTTGTTCATAACCACAATAGAAATTACCATATTTTCTCTTTCTCTCTCTCTCTCTCTCTCCTCTCTCTCTCTCTCTCATCATTATTATCATTATCTAGATAAAACGACAGCGGATGCAGTAGTCCCTTTACGGGTGATATTTAAGGTAACACTGTACCCAGTGCTATTATATTTAAGGTTTGAAATTTAATATTTCGTATTTTGTTCACCATCCTTTGTAAATAGCTGTTTTTTTGTTTGGTGGAAAACAGAAAGGCAGCATCAAAAAATATGAGCAAAGCTGATTTTATACCATCATGTTAGACTTGGTATAAGCGTCTTAAACTCCGTAATAGGAGAGAATCATTTAAACAAATGAAGCGACTGAGGATCATTATCACGAAGAAAAGTATAGAAGCATACGCCACTACTTTTTCGTATCTCCTTCCTGTTTTTACTTAAGACATGCCCTTCCAGCACGCCTGGCCGATGTAATGACGACACTTCCATCCCCCTAGACGTCTTTATGACGAACTCCATAAAACTCGATGTTTTTCGCATCAGAGCTGTCACGCGGTGCGCTCCCTTTCCTAGAATGGCGTTTGGGGGTGGGGGGGGGGGGTGCGTGTAGGAAAAGTGCTGGGTAACAATTTGAAGCAGACGTTTGAAAGTCGCAAATGAAGAAGAAGGATTTATTACTCCTTTCCCGGAAGGGAGGTTTCTTTTGTGTCATTTCCTCTTTTATTTCAAGGAAGTTAGGTATTACCCGAGTTTTTTTTTTTTATTTACGATTTACAAATTGGCCGTAAGAGGATGTGTTTCACTTTCAGAAGTGGCCTTAAGAGAAATTAATTAGCGGATTTCGCGTGAAATCTCTGTCACATAATTTTTTTTCAGAGGACCTTCGTATGTGTTCAAGGAAAGCTAATTACCAACTCGTTAATTCTGTGAAATACAAATTACGAGGAAGAATAAAAAACGAACAGGAATTCAAACGGGAAGCTTCGTGTACGAAATCGCTTTAAAATATACAACGCGCAACATTCCACTTATTTGTTATTTCGCCTTCTACATCAAAAACCTCTGACTGATAATATAACTTTTAATATTCTTAGTTAGTATGTAGCATAAAATGATCTGACTGATAATATAACTTGTAATATTTTTTGTTGGTATGGTAACATAAAATGACAAAGCCAGTAGTAATCTTCTCGAGGTTTAGAGAACATCTTTTTATATGTTTAGTTGCAAGTAATCGTCGTCTACACAAAAGTAGTTTGCCAATTCATACGGTAAATCATCAAAAGAATTTGAAATTTTCATTACATAGAACTGCGTTCTCACGTCGCGCTCTTTGGCAATCTCAGTGAAACAGATTAGTAGTCAGTTTTACCTGACATTTAGTTAACATTGATCCCGCATATTGATTTTCCTTTTCAACTGAAAATAGAGTAAATTATTCATCAAACGCCAATATTAGTAAACTTGCCAATGTTACTCCAGGAGTAAATGTTCCGCGTAAGAACTGCGGTAGATCTACTCACTGTACTTTCTTGCCGGTGCACAGTTGAGCATTCTCAGTCAACGTAATGTGAAATATGTGCTGCGTCAGTCTTTTATAAGGCTCACATTCACATTTAAACGCGGACACACACCACACACTATATAATATATATATATAAATATATATATATATATATATATATATATATATATATATGTATGTATATGAATAACTTGATCACGAAGTATATAAAACGTGATGCTATGTATAAATTAAGGTTTTTTTTTTTTTTTTTGCCAACGAAGGAAAAAATAAAAAGCGAGATGGACCCTTTACTGAAGGCCTTCAGTAAAGGGTCCGAACAGGACCGAAAGTACTCGGCTATCTCGCTTTTTCATTTTTTTCCTTCGTGGCAAAAAACCTTTATATATATAACATATATATATATATATATATATATATATATATAATATCTATATATCATATATATATATATATATATATATATATATATATATATATCTATATATATATATATATATATGGCCAGAGTATCTTTGGCCATCAGGTCCAATTATGTGGAGGACCAGGGTATCTTTGGCCATCAGGTCCAATTAGTGGAGGACCAGGGTATCTTTGGCCATCAGGTCCAATTAGTGGAAGACCAGGGTAGCTTTGGCCATCAGGTCCAATTAGTGGAGACCAGGGTAGCTTTGGCCATCAGGTCCAATTAGTGGAGGACCAGGGTATCTTTGGCCATCAGGTCCAATTATGGAGGACCAGGTATATTTTTAAGTCTCTTCGCTTGGCGATAGACTTTTTTGTGTTCTCCTTACGACTGTCATTCGTAAGTATTTCTGGTTCCTCCCATCTCCTTGGGATATCTTAGTAGAGTGGTTCTTCTTAACTAAAGGAGATGATTCAAACAGATAAGTTGAACAAAGATAACAACTTTATTCTGTAACTCCATACTAGGAGATGCAGCTCGGTCGGTGGAAGACCGATATGTTTGATGGTTGGCACGGAACTGCCATTCTAAAGCATCGCGTCGATAGCGGAACATTAGCTATCTCAGCAATTCATATAAAAACATACGTAGTCCGCCGGCTCGGAAGTTACAAGTTCCGGCGTAGGTTAACAGGTCAACCGCTTCCCATGGAAGTTGTTGTGCAAAGTTATCATAAACATAAATGTTGACAACGCTCCGAGCTAGACCAGGCTACTGCAGACAGCGCATAGCGTAATCTAGATCTGCTTTGGTCACGTAGGACCCTCCTAATGCCATGACCTCAGGTCATGGGTTTATATTTACAGATCTTATAAATTGAATAAATGTATTTATTACATTAGGCTCGGACTGCTACCTATTCAAGCCTTGAATAACAAAACAAAATTACTTTAAACATTGTTTCATAGGAGCGTGCTCGTAACATACGTCTAGGTATAACATAATAAGTGATTAAATGCATAAAAAAGGTTCTGTTACATACCCTTTTTGACATAACTCATAAACAAAGATAAATGCATGGAAAATATAGATCCATGTTTGGTAATAATAATGATTAGGTACCCCAAAAAATAATAAAAAAAGGTAAAAATCAAAAAGATTAACATGTATACATGATTATATGATAATAGGTAACCTGATTAAGAATAATGGTTACTAAATAATGATTATAGCAATGATCATGGATAATTGTTAAAGAGTACTTGTCACTCTTTGTAATAGTAAATATAACTGTACAATGGTATAATAGTATAACTATGTAATTCTGCAGAAAAGCAATATATAGGGCTGATATATTTTATTAGGTGCCCGAAAAATACCTTTAGGAATAATATTAATGTATAATATTGGGCTATAATGTTTTTTTTTTATTAGGTGCCCGGGAGATACTTTAACTGTTCAAATGCAAAGGCCGTGAGTCTTTCTTGTCCTACATTTTTGCCAGCATACGGACCGCTTTTCACACACAACACAATTCCAGACAATTCCCTAGGCACAAACTGAAGTGGCCAGGTTTCAGGCGGCCCTAAACTCAAACGACTTGAGTTTAACGGGTACGTCATCTAGAGGGCCAATACGTTCCCTTGGAGATCCTTCTGTTTACGCCTCAGCCTACGCCAAGCAAAGATGTTGACGGCGATAACCAATATGGCCGTCACGCTGAACACGGCTAGCAGAATGTAGTAGCGAAGATTTTCTCACCTGCATAAGTCGCTGACGCGTGGGTCATCTCAGCCAGTTGCGTCAAACGACGAGCCACCCGCGCGTTTGTATGGGAGAGGTAGTGATGGGATGATTGTAGATGCCCAAGTGTAGTTCGCAAAATACGCCTTCTCACGTATTATCGTGTTGACCCCGCCGACGGTGTAGTTTGTAGATGTCCCCGTACAACCATCGGCTGCTACGAAGATAGGGGCATGGGCGGTGGTACCGTCCGGACACACTACGTCGAATCCGGCTTTATCATAACGGATCCAGGAACCATTATTCATCCCGTAATGAATTTATTACCGTAAAAAGGGATAAAGTTTCCCCAGACAACCTTCGCTTGTATGAGAGAGAGAGCCGTTTAGCACTATGCCTAACTCACATGAATCCGTTGATATAGGATAGAATTCAAAAGAGTCAGCTGTACAAATTTTATATTCGTGGCTTCTGAACGTGAGTGAGTTTATCTAAGTCTTTAATGACTGTAAAGGATTTCTTATCAGAAGAAATCAGTACATGCCCCGTCAAATGGATATTACTGGATGATCGACTCCTGATGAACAACACTTCACTGAGGAAAAGACCTGAATAGATAAAAATGGTACTTAGCTCCAGATTATATTGCGAAAGATTGTTGACATGGGATGACGTCTCAGTTCCTGTCTAGTCTCACGTCGGAGTCGTGATGACGTCACGGTCTCTCTCGGTGCACGATGCCGTGGAGAAGTCCAAGATTGATGACGTCACAGCCTCCGTCCTTGCACTACTGCCTCTAGCTCCACTCTCTGCGTCCTTGTTCGTGATCGCGTGATGTTTCCTGTGTTTGCTTTCTTCTTTCCGTAGATGTTCGATGCTGCTCTCGTCCGGTGTAGATTCTCGAAG
>NC_061103.1:6944521-6947021 GCF_015104395.2 Macrobrachium nipponense | reverse complement strand
CTGCGTGAGCTCCGGCCGGCATTCCATAATTCGCTGTGTGTGAGAGATACCAGCTCCAATACGTAGGCATGTCTTAGAACAAACCAACAAAGTTTGTGAGAGACATTGCCGAAATACTGTTTTCAAAAGTGGCGCTAGGGTAAAAAAGTGGTACAGGACCATGATGTACGATCACGATATACCACCCTCAAGAAAAGTACATTATAACGCATCCTCCTAACATTGTTGGTGATAAACGGAGCTAAAGATCTTTTCTACTCCGATGTCAGGAAGATGCGTTATAATGTACTTTTCTTGAGGGTGGTATATCGTGATCGTACATCATGGTCCTGTACCACTCGTTTTTTTAAGTGATATGAGACAAACAAATACTTAAAAGTCTATATAAAAGAATGACGAGTTCCTGGAGGCACCTTTATGGCCAAATCTAGAACATTAATGAACTTTTACATTCTGAAAAAATTAAACAATTCTTTCATATAAGAATAGATTTACAACCAACCACTTGGACATTCTTTAAGCAAATTTCTAAAATGATTAAAAAGAAAGTCTTAACATTCTGAATAATAATAAAATTGTATTATTTTCCTATCCTATCTTTAAAAGTAAAAATATTCCTAGCCAAATATGTATAAATTCAATTGTGCTGTGTGGTCAATAGGGAAAATCGTTTCCCTGTTCAAAACCTTTTCAAAAAGGATAATAATGATTACTAACTAAACTAAAGTAGTAGGTCGTAGTAGGTAGTAGAAGTAGAAGTGCTCTTCATTCTTTCAATACCTTATTTCTCTCATGGAAATTTCCATCGTTGACGATGATCATATATGATCTCTCTCTTAGATGAATTAAAAAGGCCTACTGAATTAATCTAGCTTTGAATGAGGAAATATGCAGAACTTAAGCAGCGCTTAACTAACTAACTAACTAACCTACCTATCTCCTAGACTATCGATCCTTAACGATTGATGGTAGTCTTACAAGATCAAATCAAACCCGAGACTGTATTCTTCTTTATTCATTCAAGTATTATTATTTTTAAAAGTTTAAATAATAAGTAGTATACTAAGTCAAAATCATTTCTCTGTTCAAATAGTCTTTTCAAAAAGGATTACTAACTAAAGTAGTAGGTAGAAGTAGTAGAAGTGCTCTTCATTCTTTCAATACCTTCTTTCTCTCGTGGAAATTTCCATCGTTGACGATGATCATATATGATCTCCCTCTTAGATGATTTAAAAAGGCCTACTGAATTAATCTAGCTTTGAATGAGGAAATATGCAGAACTTAAGCAGCGCTTAACTAACTAACTAACCTACCTACCTATCTCCTAGACTATCGGTCCTTAACGATTGATGGTAGTCGATGGTATCTATCTTGGCCTAATAATAATTTTACTCCAAGTAGGAATAAGAAGTATATGTGCGCGTTCTTCTTACAAGATCAATCAAACACCCGAGACTGTATTCTTCTTTATTCATTCAAGTATTATTATTTTTAAAAGTTTAAATAATAAGTAGTATACTAAGTCAAAATCATTTCTCTGTTCAAATAGTCTTTTCAAAAAGGATTACTAACTAAAGTAGTAGGTAGAAGTAGTAGAAGTGCTCTTCATTCTTTCAATACCTTCTTTCTCTCGTGGAAATTTCCATCGTTGACGATGATCATATATGATCTCCCTCTTAGATGATTTAAAAAGGCCTACTGAATTAATCTAGCTTTGAATGAGGAAATATGCAGAACTTAAGCAGCGCTTAACTAACTAACTACCTACCTACCTATCTCCTAGACTATCGGTCCTTAACGATTGATGGTAGTCGATGGTATCTATCTTGGCCTAATAATAATTTTACTCCAAGTAGGAATAAGAAGTATGTGCGCGTTCTTCTTACAAGATCAAATCAAACCCGAGACTGTATCTTCTTTATTCAGTTCAAGTATTATTATTTTTAAAAGTAAATAATAAGTAGTATACTAAGTCAAATCTTTCTCTGTTCAATAGTCTTTTCAAAAAGGATTACTAACTAAAGTAGTAGGTAGAAGTAGTAGAAGTGCTCTTCATTCTTTCAATACCTTCTTTCTCTCGTGGAAATTTCCATCGTTGACGATGATCATATATGATCTCCCTCTTAGATGATTTAAAAAGGCCTACTGAATTAATCTAGCTTTGAATGAGGAAATATGCAGAACTTAAGCAGCGCTTAACTAACTAACTAACCTACCTACCTATCTCCTAGACTATCGGTCCTTAACGGATTGATGGTAGTCGATGGTATCTATCTTGGTTTCCTAATAATAATTTTACTCCAAGTAGGAATAAGAAGTATATGTGCGCGTTCTTCTTACAAGATCAAATCAAACCCGAGACTGTATTCTTCTTTATTCATTCAAGTATTATTATTTTTAAAAGTTTAAATAATAAGTAGTATACTAAGTCAAAATCATTTCTCTGTTCAAATAGTCTTTTCAAAAAGGATTACTAACTAAAGTAGTAGGTAGAAGTAGT
>NC_061103.1:6935768-6944021 GCF_015104395.2 Macrobrachium nipponense | reverse complement strand
GGCAATGTGTGTTTGGCATTTGAAGTTCTAAAAAGGAACATTAAATATTGGGTAGGATCTAAAAGTAAACATCTTCTATGACGTTAATACAAGATCAATGAAGAAAATATGTTATATGATGGTGAGGAGATGAATCACAAAGGCGCCATCATACAGAACTACGTATAGAAGCTTAATCCTGAAGAATCCGACTTAAAGTTTTGGAGAAACGCATGGCAGCCGATGATAGCCAATACGTCTGGAAGTGGATAGGTCAGTCCTAGTGGTAGTTTTTTTTTTTTTCTCTATGGAATCTTCACTTATAATGGAAGAGTATAGATGAATACAGCTGGAAAAATCACTGAAGTGGCCAATATAGGTTTCGTGAGAGGCTGGGGCTTTAAAAAAAATGGATAGATTGGACAGGGTTATGAAACCTGCATTTATAAGACGTCTTCTTTTGTATATTTGTTTTTGTATCGCCAAACGGTCCCATTTATCCCTGAAGGAGAAACAGCTGATATGTAGGAGACAAAATAGTAATCTTTCGTTGTCCTTAAGAAGTATATCTTAAAGAGAAAAGGGGGATATATAGCCAAATTAAAAAAATATTAAAAAACAATCAGTAATGTAATCGGGTTTATGCGGGAATTATTCAAGCATTAAAGTATGCCAGAATAAATCACAAACACATACACACTATAATATATACATTATATATATATATATATATTATATATATATATATATATATATATATATATATATATATATACATATATATATATATAATATATATATATATATATCATATATATATATGTATATAATACATGTATATACTGTATATATATATATATATATATATATATATATATATATATATATATATATAAAGAGAGAGAGAGAGAGAGAGAGAGGTACAAGCATAGTAAAGGGGAACACGATCCTTAGCAGAGCTCACAAGTAAGGATAAGCGCTCAACCACCTTATTTCCATAACGAATCTTTTTTCCGAAATTCTACCCATCGTTTCCATGAATACCAAACGAGTTTTCTCACACACACACCACCACCCCACCAAAATAGAAAATAAGCCCCCTTGATGCGAAGGAACCTGGATATCTCGCTGTCGGAAAAATATGTCTCGGGAAAACGTTACGAACATAAAACGAATTCGGCTTCGGTGAAAAGCAGAAAAAAAAATATATATATATATAATTTTAGGAATAATGAAATCTCCTCATAGGGAAGCCAGTGCCGTCAGTGCGCCTCGTGGGATGCACTGCAGGCATTGCATGCCGTTCTTTGCAGCACAACCCCTTCCATTCCTTTAACTGTACCTTCGGTCATATTCTCTTTCTTCTGTCTTATTCTGCCTTTTCCCTCGCAATTTCCCTTTCAGCGTTGAATGACCTCCTGGGTCATAGCGCTTAGCCTTGGGCGTGAATTTTATAGTCCATTCCATTTTGCGATGAAATCACGATGGAAACCATTAATAAAGTCAAGAAATCCTCATTTTTAGACATAGTTAAGACATCCTCTTTTAAATCAAGTATGTGGAAGCGTTTCCGGTGTAGAGAGGACAGGAAAAAGCTAAAAAATAAAATGATAAAAATATCCCGTAAATGATTACAGAAACTAAAAAAACGTTTGATAACGAAAAACAAAAAGAAATCCTTCGAGGTTCAGTGGAGCGAAACTTGGGAAGACCCTTTCCAAGAACACAAGATAATGGAAATGGAAGTCTGGCAAAAGCTTAAAAAAAAAAAAAAAAAAAAAAAAAAAAAAAAACAAAAAAAAAAAAAAAAAAAAAAAAAAAAAAAAAAAAAAAAAAAGTTTACTCTGCAGGGAAGGAAATGCAAAGAGGTCAGCAGAGGAAATTGATCTTGGAATAAAAGATGCAAGTGAGGAGAGAGAGAGAGAGAGAGAGAGAGAGAGGAGAGAGAGAGAGAGAGAGAGAGAGTGAGAGAGAAGTGCAGCAGACATTGTTGTTTTGAGATTTTGCTGAGTGTGTGGAAGAGGGAAGAGAGGAGAAGCTGAATGATTCACTAGTCTGAGAAGTTAGAGGAAGTTTGTGGATTGCTAATGGAAGCAACTGTTGTGTGCATTAGAAGGACAGGTAAGAATATGAAAGGAAGTGTTGCTGATCTTATGAGGACAATTGAGAATATGAAAGTGTTCCTGGCCTTAGGTGGACAACTAAGAATATAAAAAGTATTGCTGACCTTAGGAAAACTACTGAGAATGTAAATGTGTTGCTGACCTTAGGAGGAAAACTAAGAATATGAAAGTTTGCTGACCTTAGGAGGACAATTGAGAATATGAAAATGTTGCCGACTGTAGGTGGACAACTAAGCATATGAAAGAAAGCGTTGCTGAATTTGGAGGACAATCAAAGCTATGAAAAATGGAGAGTCATCAGGACTTGTTGGTATAATGACCTAAAAAATCTACTGTGGGTAACTAACTATACGACATATGGAAATTGTGTTATTTATCTCATTTAATTTAAAAGGAATCCGTTACCATCGTATTATATATATCAGATATCAAATCGTTTATTGAAACGAAATTTATTTTTACGGGTTCAAACATAAACTAAATGTATCTTCCTCTGTTAAAACATCTGAAATAAGAACACAAAAAAGAAACCCATAAATTAGTTTACATTTACTGTTTTGGTGTCTGTTTTTTTTTTCTTTATTTTTTTGCTTTATCCTTCACTGCATTTTACCATCCCTCTTTCGTGTTGTTTTTCTTTACACACACGTTCCATTTCGTGTTATTTCTGTCCTCTTCCCCTTGTTATATTTTTTCCTCTCTCTCTCTCTCAACTTGAATTTGTTTCTGTATTTTTTTTCTGTCGTTGATTGTCCTGTGACTCTTACCTTTCTTTTTATTTATTTCTTTTTCCTTCGTTTCAACTGCGAAAATTAAGAATGAGGAAAGCTGAGCAGACTTCCACATTACTCATTTTAAGTGTGTTTATCTACAGATTATCTTTAGAAGCGTATGAGAGAGAGAGAGAGAGAGAGAGAGAGAGAGAGAGAGAGAGAGAGAGAGAGAGAGAGAGAGGAGGGAGGGGGTAAAAAAAGACGAGCTGTTTCACAAAGGAAATATTGAGGAAGATGCTGTTGCTAAGAAGACTATGATTGATTGCATATACGACAGAGAGAGATAGAGAGAGAGAGTGAGAGAGAGAGAGAGAGAGAGAGAGAGAGGTAAAAAAAGACGAGCTGTTTCACAAAGGAAATATTGAGGAAGATGCTGTTGACTAAGAAGACTATGATTGATTGCATATACGACAGAGAGAGATAGAGAGAGAGAGCGAGAGAGAGAGAGAGAGAGAGAGAGAGAGAGAGAGATTTAAACTTATCCTTACGCAACTTCATTATAACTTGAAGAACTTTCCCATGGTAGTTATAATGTATTTTTCGTGACGAAACAAAAAATATTCTTGGCTTATGTAATACCAGAGCTCAAGAAATCGTCCTAATTATAGTATGTGCTGTACCACAAGAGGCAATACTTCAGATTTTATTTTTTGGTACATTTTCAGTTTTATTCATTTATTTATTATTAAAGCTAAACGTTGTAATAGTTTAATATGAGCACTCGTTACCTGCAATGATTTTTTGTAATAAACCCCAATTTCAGAAGATTCTATTTTCGATATTTTCCTTATTCATCGCTCTTACAGATAAAGTAAAAAAATGTTTTTCAAATATGAGAGGTCGAATTGATTTTTAAAAAACTGGGAATTTTAAGTGACATTAAGTAACATTTCTTATAAAAATAAAAAAATAAAACAAAATAAAAATAAAATAAATAAACCGTGAATAATTACAAAGGAATGAAAACGAACTGGAAGGTCTTTTGAGTCTTGAAAAACAGAACAAAATGCATAAATAAAAAACGCTTATAATGTGCAAAAACTTGCCATAGAATCAACACGCGCGTCTAAATTACTCTGAGACACACCTAGGCCACCTTCCCAGCCACGGAACAAATATCTGGGAATTATACAGTTGTAGCGAAAACCACATCAGCAGCAAAGAAACGAAGAAGTGCTGGACCCTATGTTCAAGTACAATCCCAGTGAACGACGCTAACGATCGAACCGTAATGGGAATGTCAGGTCGCGTTAACAAATGAGCGGTCACACCTGGCATACCGTGCAAGACCTTAAATGACCACGCGTTAACTACTACCATAAGGTCTTCAGGTGCTCTCTCTCTCTTCTCTCTCTCTCTCTCTCTCTCTCTCTCTATGAAGTTTGTGTGAGGACATTCATGTCGATAACTGAAGGATTGCAATCAGTATACGTAGTGCTCTCGCAAGGACTCCCTCCCCTGAACATCGTGCATGAGATAAGCAATCATTGCTGTTTTTTCCCTTTAGTCATTAAATAAATCTTATAGCCATAATTTTAAACTAATATGTAAACACTGTTTCTACTTCTTTATAACTCAAAGTGATCCAGTGGCAATATTATATCCAGCTCTACTGAGAAACGTTTTCCATGAAAAAATTCAAATATTGAGCAAAGAAACTTTAAAGAAATCCAGGTTCTATGACAGAGTGTTCAAACTTTTCCTGTTTGGCTTATTTATTGCTGTGATGTATAACACATGGAGCTGCTAGATGATACATGAAGAGGTCTGAAACTCGTATCATTCATAAATTACAGAATTTACCTTGCATAGTTCATGTGGTCAGGTAATTTACGAGCTGGTATTGTCAAGTTTGCACGTTTTAAAATTTCCGTCATAATTTATTAAGTACATAGAAAGAAATGTAACCTTAGTCAGATAATGCAGCAACTCATTTATTTAGGAATTAATAATACAAAGCCTTTTTTGCTTCGCATATTCAAATATTTCATAGAGTTTATTATAGATCATTCAAGAACAAAAGTGAAACAGATCTGAATCCCGTAAAGAAGCACACAAATTACATACATATTATCGTAACGTCTATGAACTTTTTCTTGAAAATTCATAATACTAAAAATAAAACGTAAAAGCAACTTTTAAGTTTACCCAAACACTTTTCAAAGCACCAGACATAAATTTCACAAACTGCCCAACTTTCTTCACTCTTCAAAATCCTCCTCCTTCAGATCATGACCCACCAATCTCTCTCTCTCTCTCTCTCTCTCTCTCTCTCTCTCTCTCTCTCTCTCAGACCCTAAATGCCTGGAGGCTCCTGAAAGCAAAGTCATTTCTTAAACATAATCCCATTCCTTTCATTCCAGCGGACATGAGTAAAAAAAGGAAAGAAAAAATAAAAAGTTTTAGAGAATCTTTTCTTAACTCTCGTTCATTCTGATTGTGTCTCTAAAAAGGGTAATATTACTTAGGAAATTTTGAAATCAGGAAACTTAACAATGGCAGAGGAATGCATCTTGAAGAATTCTGTTATTCAATGAACGGAAAGGGCTTACAAAGTCACACAATTGCTCTGCACTTACGAAATAATGTTGAATACCATAAACTATCAAATTTATCTTGGAGATAGTGTCTTCGAACTTACATAATTGCTTGTAACTTACTAATTTATATTAAATAGCATAAACTATCAAATTTATCTTAGAATTAGTGTCTTAGAACTTACACAGTTGGTTGGCATTTTTACGGAATAATGTTGAATAGCATAAACTATCATATTTATCTTAAAGTCAGTATCTTAGAATTTACACAATTGGTTGGCATGTTGACAAAATAATGTTGCATGGCATAAACTATCAAATTTGTCTTAGAATCAATGTCTTAGAACTTAACACAATTGCTCGGCACTTGCTAAACCGCATTAGTTCAAATCGAATATGGAAAATGATTGATAAACAAGCACTGAAAATAAGTTAGCGAAGTTAAACGCAATATTCGGATAAATCCACGCGTTCCAGTTTTATGAACCCATGAGCACAATAACAACAATAATAGGTGCAGCACTGAAAGCTTTAAAATAGAAAAGGGACTGAATCCCTTCAGCAGAATTTGAAAAATAGAATCCATTCGAAGATGACACAGATGGAAAACGTCAAGACTGTATAACGAGGTCGGATGGAGACCACTCTGGACTCAAATGGTCACTTGCTCTCAACAAAGCAGGCAAGCATCATATCATCCTCTCTCTCTCTCTCTCTCTCTCTCTCTCTCTCTCTCTTCTTCGTAGGTAGGTACATATTTGCGTGTGTGGTCATATATCCCCACGCGTCAGTTTTCACGACAATCTTGTCAAACTTGGTTTATTCATCTTCTGGGAAAACCAGTATTTCGTTTGAAAGGGTACCTCTCTCTCTCTCTCTCTCTCTCTCTCTCTCTCTCTCTCTCTCTCTCTCTCTCTCTCTCTCTCAGTATACGGATAAAGCAACAACAAGGGCTTGTTCATAACACAATAGAAATTACCATCTTTTCTCTCTCTCTCTCTCTCTCTCTCTCTCTCTCTCTCTCTCTCTCTCTCGTCTCATCTCATTATTCAATTATCATTATCTAGATAAAACGACAGCGGATGCAGTAGTCCCTTTACGGGTGATATTTAAGGTAAACACTGTAACCCAGTGCTATTATATTTAAGGTTTGAAATTTAATATTTCGTATGTTCACCATCCTTTGTAATTAGCTGTTTTTTTGTTTGGTGGAAAACAGAAAGGCAGCATCAAAAAATATGAGCAAAGCTGATTTTATACCATCATGTTAGACTTGGTATAAGCGTCTTAAACTCCGTAATAGGAGAGAATCATTTAAACAAATGAAGCGACTGAGGATCATTATCACGAAGAAAAGTATAGAAGCATACGCCACTACTTTTTCGTATCTCCTTCCTGTTTTTACTTAAGACATGCCCTTCCAGCACGCCTGGCCGATGTAATGACGACACTTCTATCCCCCTAGACGTCTTTATGACGAACTCCATAAAACTCGATGTTTTTCGCATCAGAGCTGTCACGCGGTGCGCTCCCTTTCCTAGAATGGCGTTTGGGGGTGGGGGGGGGGGGGGGGTGGGGTGGGTGCGTGTAGGAAAAGTGCTGGGTAAAAACATTTGAAGCAGACGTTTGAAAGTCGCAAATGAAGAAAAGAGGACTTTATTACTGCTTTCCCCGGAAGGGAGGTGTCTTTTTTTGTGTCATTCCTGTTTTATTTCAAGGAAGTTAGGTTTTTTATTTTTTTTTTTTACAAATCGGCCGTAAGAGGATGTGTTTCACTTTCAGAAGTGGCCTTAAGAGCAATTATGTTCGTGAATTAATTAGCGGATTTCGCGTGAAATCTCTGTCTCATAATTTTTTTTCAGAGGACCTTCATATGTGTTCAAGGAAAGCTAATTACCAACTCGTTAATTCTGTGAAACACAAATTACGAGGAGGAATAAAAACCGAACAGGAATTCAAACGGGAAGCTTCGTGTACGAAATCGCTTTAAAATATACAACGCGCAACATTCCACTTATTTGTTATTTCGCCTTCTATATAGACAAACCTCTGACTGATAATATAACTTTTAATATTCTTGGTTGGTATGTAACATAAAATGATCTGACTGATAATATAACTTTTAATATTCTTAGTTAGTATGTAGCATAAAATGAAATTGCCGGTAGTAATCTTCTCGAGGTTTAGAGAACATCTTTTTATATGTTTAGTTGCAAGTAATCGTCGTCTACACAAAAGTAGTTTGCCAATTCATACGGTAAATCATCAAAAGAATTTGAAATTTTCATTACATAGAACTGCGTTCTCACGTCGCTCTCTTTGGCAATCTCAGTGAAACAGATTAGTAGTCAGTTTTACCTGACATTTAGTTAACATTGATCCCGCATATTGATTTTCCTTTTCAACTGAAAATAGAGTAAATTATTCATCAAACGCCAATATTAGTAAACTTGCCAATGTTACTCCAGGAGTGAATGTTCCGCGTAAGAACTGCGGTAGATCTACTCACTGTACTTTCTTGCCGGTGCACAGTTGAGCATTCTCAGTCAACGTAATGTGAAATATGCGCTGCGTCAGTCTTTTATAAGGCTCACATTCACATTTAAACGCGAACACACACACACACACACACTATATATATATATATATATATATATATATATATATATATATATATATATATATATATAATATATCTATATATATATATGTATATGAATAACTTGATCACGAAGTATATAAAACGTGATGCTATGTATAAATAAAGGTTTTTTTGCCACGAAGGAAAAAATGAAAAAGCGAGATGGACCCTTTACTGAACTGGCCTTCAGTAAAGGGTCC
>NC_061103.1:6915768-6928268 GCF_015104395.2 Macrobrachium nipponense | reverse complement strand
TCTATAATATTATGATAAATCTTGGTTTCTTTTTGCTAATACTCATTATAGAGTTGAATTATTTCGATGGTTTTTCTTTATCATGCAACAAGCTTTCAGAGATTCTCATAAAGCTGTCTGTTTCGTATGAATTCTTGATATAATAATAATAATAATAACATCAGCTACCTTGCAGTAATAAGTGGTACGAGCACCAACCTGAGGGAGTGATAGAAAACGATCAGGCAAAGATCCTCTGGGACTATGGTATCAGAACAGATAGGGTGATACGTGCAAACAGACCAGACGTGACGTTGATTGACAAAGTCAAGAAGAAAGTATCAGTTATTGATGTCGCAATACCATGGGACACCCGAGTTGAAGAGAAAGAGAGGGATAAAGTGGATAAGTATCAAGATCTGAAAATAGAAATAAGAAGGATATGGGATATGCCAGTGGAAATCGTACCCATAATCATAGGAGCACTAGGCACGATCCCAAGATCCCTGAAAAGGAATCTAGAAAAACTAGAGGCTGAAGTAGCTCCAGGACTCATGCAGTAGAGTGTGATCCTAGAAACGGCACACATAGTAAGAAAAGTGATGGACTCCTAAGGAGGCAGGATGCAACCCGGAACCCCACACTATAAATACCACCCAGTCGAATTGGAGGACTGTGATAGAGCAAAAAAAAAAAAAATAATAATAATAATAAATAATAATAATAACAGTAAGTCCCTATTTAGTCATTTATGTACGTATTTAATAGCTCTTGATTTAAAGTTACTTTTCTCCTCTAACAATCTTAAGATTCCAAACAGAAAATTGTTGGAATGTGTAATGGAATTTGTGATTACTCTCGTCCTCATGAAACTTGTAGCAATATCGACCTGACAATTGCTATGATACATCTCAGCCAAGGTTAGATGAATGTAGTAAATTCTAGACCATTCGTCGTAAATTTATTCTCGTTGATTACCGATATATTAAGTCTCGCCGTAAAATTAAATCACAACGTCAAATTTGCGTCTCGAAGGTCGGGCGTCATTACGTCACTCGATATGTCGCCTTTTTCAGTTTGATTATACAAGAAAGAACTGAAATATAGAATACCATATTATGTAAGTAAGCGCTATTCCGTTACTCAGTCGAAACCAGTGCTTCTGTTCCATATCTTGCGTACATTATGAAAGAGGGATTATCAAGATTACATTTTCCTGTGTTATATATATATATATATATATATTATATATATATATATATATATATATATATATATATATATATATATATATGTATATATATATATATATATATATATATATATATATATATATATACATATATATATATATATATATATATATTATATATATATATGTGTGTGTGTGTGTATTTATATATATAATATATATATATATAATATATATATATATATATATATATATATATATATATATATATATATATATATATATAGCACTTAAATATGGTATTCTATATTTCAGTTCTTTCTTGCGTGAGTAAATTGAACCAGACATAGAAAAAGCTGAACAATTGCGACTTTAATTTTACGTCGAGACTTAAATCGGTAATCAAAACGAATGAATTTACGACAAATGCTCTAGAATTTACTACATTCTTCTAACCTTGGCTGAGATGTATCACTGTAATAATGGCAATCGATATCGCTACAAGTTTCAGGAGGCTGAGAGTAATAAAAAATTCCATTACATATTCCAACAAGTTTGCGTTTCGAATTTTTAAATTGAGAGAGAGAGAGAGAGAGAGAGAGAGAGAGAGAGAGAGAGAGAGAGAGAGAGAGAGAGAGAGAGTTTTGTCTCTGATTATCCTCTGCTTATCCGTTTTGTAAATATATATAGAAAATAACGAAGCCATTTTCGATTTTTTCAGTACCTGGAGATTACGTATACGAAGGTTGATTCTATGCTTGTAAACTCAACCGCAACTTTTACGATTAACGTTTTTCTGATCCGTACAGAAACTAATGATTATTTCTGACACAGAACCACGTAAAATTCTCCTGTGTACCTGCAGTTTATCGTCTTCGTTTTCTAAGTTTACCCGAGCCAACATCCACGGACAGGAAAGGGCTATCAAAGGTAGCTATTGGGCACAGCGCAATTCCTAAAAAGGAAATGACGATATTGGATGCCATGTCATTGGTCAGAGTTTTTTTTTTCTTTTTTTTTTTGCGGGTTGGGGAGAGGGCAGTCTTTCCATCACAGACAGCGAGCGAAGTCTACCTCATCTTTTCGTTCGGGATTCTCACTCTGTTTCGTTCGGGTCATCCCTTGATAAAATTGCATGGTCGCTTTATCTTTTTTTATTATTTTTTTTTTCTTGCGATAAGAAAGGCAAACCGGGGACGTCCTAGGTATACATTGTATCACTTTTTTTCGTTCTTTTTCAATGTGGACAAACGTACGTCGAACTGATCTAGTGGCAATTAATTATTCGAATTTTCTTCCACTCACTTTTTATATTATTATATAATCAACATTGTCACCAGAATAATTACTGAAGCTCCTTGTTTTCTTGCAACATAATATTCCTTCATAATGCTTTCAATAAGAATGAAAGGTTATAGAATGTATATATATATATATATATATATATATATATATATATATATATATATATATATATATATGACAAAGCCTCCCCTGTCTCTCTCTCATCTCTCATCTCTCTCTCTCTCTCTCTCTCTCTCGCTCTCTCTCTCTCTCTCTTAACCACCGGACAGCCGATACTGATTCCCATCATCTTTTCCCTTCATCTTCTTTCTCTCTGGTAATTATGTTCCTGCTGCTGGTGAGGTCAGACTAAGTTATTTGCGTCGTGTTTTCTTGTTCGTATCACTTTTTCTAATTCTCCCTGTGTTATGTTGTTTTGGTCCAAAACCTGTTGATGTTATTATTACTCAAGATACATTTTTTGCTTTTATTTTAGTTTTCGTAGGTATACTTCCACTGTAAGATTGTATGTGCAAATATAAGGTTGGTTTTTATTAATTGCATATAAGTACCTCTGCAATAAATAACTTTTTTCTTAATGAGCGGATTAAACTAACTAAATTTATAGGAATAATTCTGCAATAAGACTGGGTGTGTAAATAAAAGGTCCGTTTATCGTATCATCAGTCTTTCTTTTATATCGATTATTTCTCATTTAGTAATCTAGTATTCTTATAATGCTCAGATCTGCATTACATATTAGGTACCTTTCACATGGTACCTATTACTACCTACGACGAAGATTTTCTTTTAAATGACTTTCACAAAATGTAATGCTGAATAAATCTACACTTGATATGCGTACGAAAGGAAATAGTTCAGTCTTATTCCAAGGGTAAACTACCGAAACGATCTGAATTACTGTACAAATCTCGTGCTCAGGCACCAATTTGAACATGGATTAGGACAGTAAATCTTATAATACAGCCGCCTATTATGGAGTACTTACGATAACCCACTTACAAATTATGATCTCATTTCTCCCACGTAAGGGATTCTCTTATCTGAGCTGGCTATATGGGTCACCATTATGTTGTCCCCACTATCCTCCCCCCCCCCCCCCTCTCTCTCTCTCTCTCTCTCTCTCTCTCTCTCTCTCTCTCTCTCTCTCTGTTTTTTGTCTGTATTTCTGACTGTCTGTCTGTCCCTGTGAAATTATTCATTTCTGGCTTTTGACGCATTTTCTGACTTTTTTTCTTCTCTCCATTATGTTGTCCCCACTTACCCTTCTCTCTCTCTCTCTCTCTCTCTCTCTCTCTCTCTCTCTCTCTCTCTCTCTCTTCCGTCTGTATTTCTGACTGCCTGTCCCTCTGAAATTATTCATTTCTGGCATATTTTTTGTTTCTCCTAAAGCGAACGCATTAACTGGTTTTTTTTCTCACATCCATTATTCTTATCATTTTCCTATTAACTTTCTTTTTATTATTTCTCTCTCAAATCTCTTATCCCTATCATTTGTCTATTGCCTGTTACGTGTTATTTTCTTTCAATCTTCAGGCGATCCAATTACGACCCAAAGCCGACGAAGGGAAAACTTGGGGGTTAAAACACCTTGATGGACTCATATTACAAGAGGAGTCAGTCAGCTTATATGTAGCTTGGGGGGTGGGTGGGGAGGTGGAGGGGAGGACTTTAGGAACCTAATTTAACTTTCGCCTAAACCTTAATGAGAAACCAATTTATCTGAAGCTGAAAGTGAGAATTACAATAGGTTCATTTTCCTTTTGTAATTAGCCGGAAGAGTTCCGTTTCGGAGTGGCATTGTGTAATGCATTACATAATCTAGCAAAGTGAGCTTAGACAATAATACAGGCGATTAAAAGTAGGAGAGTTTTTAGGTCTACTTAGCTATGTAATTAGGTTAGGAGTTACAATAAAACAATAAAACTTAATAGTGTAGAATAAAACTTAATAGTGTGGGAGCATAATAGTTTACTGCAAATAGTGTTTATATTTTTTGAGAGGTTAACTTTACCTGGTAACAGAATTCAGTGTTGTTTTTTTATGAGTATATCTGAGTTATTGTATTTTGTAAATATTGTAAGTTTTTTGTAAAGAAAAAGAACTTAGGAAAACTGGTTTTTATACAACACCATTTAGATTATTATTCAGGATATCAAAGGTAATTTTTTTCCATTTTATAACACAAATCAGCGCCAGGAAAAAGTTGGAGTACTTCGAAAATAGAGAGAGAGAGAGAGAGAGAGAGAGAGAGAGAGAGAGAGAGAGAGAGAGAGAGAGAGAGAGAGAGAGAGAGAGAATCTAAAATCTTTTCCCTGTAGTAACTAAAAAAGTGAGAACCACCAGTCCTTTCTCCTCTCTCAATGAACGAGTTGATTATTTGGGTTTGAGCCCAACAGTACGCACATTCAATCCTTCATCAAAGGCAACAGTGCAAACCCAGCACAAACAGGGTCTGTAACCTTCGGGGGAACGAAGTTCAAACGTCATTGTTCGCTGTTTCTCTGCTATTCACGTACACAAGAGAAAGGAATTCAGTACTCACCTCCCACCCCATATTACACTAGTAAATCGTTTTGAATGTACTTTAGAAGACTGACTACTATGATCTCTATTTCCTACATTCATGTTAATTTATTCTTAATTGTATTGTGTTATGAGCTTTCCTTTTTTAATGTTAATTTCAATACAAAAGCATTTCTCAAGGCATATCACTTTTGGTGATTTCAGGGACACTGCATTGTGAATATATTACTGTGATCTCTATTTCCTACATTCATGTGAAATTATTCCTAATTATATTGCGTTAAGGGCTTTTCTTTTTTAACATGAATTTCGAGACAAAAACATTTCTCAAATCATATCCCTTTTGGTTACTTCAGGAGCACTGGATTCTGAATATGCCTTTTTTTCATGCCCTGTCTATCCATTGAAATCGATTAGCACAACCGGCTTTCTTTGATTTGAAAATTGATTAGGGTAGAGGTTTACTCTTTTCCTTCCCTGGACCATAATCCTTGGATTAAAACATCATTGTATAGCCTTGCATTATTTTAATTGAAAGGAGTTTATAACTTACGAAATGTTAATATGCATATTGCTTCCACATACATACCATTGCTGCTCGTCTAATATTGTTCTTAAAGCCTGAATGAAGCAGGATTGCTTAGGATAGAGAGAGAGAGAGAGAGAGAGAGAGAGAGAGAGAGAGATGGAGGGCGTAGGGCGGGGGTGGTTACTTTCATGACGTGATAAATATGGAGGACAAATGGCTTTAAAAAAAAAAAGTTCACAATTTTTAATGATTTAAATGAAAAAGGAAAATCAAGCATAACAGTTGTTTGTGTTTTCTTTAATATATTTGCCACAAGTTATTTTTATTTCTAATATTTTTATTTTATAATTTTTATTTTTATTTTTTATTTTTATTTTAATATTTCTTCATTAGACACGGGATTGACTTACTTGTGGCCTGAAATGAAAAGAAACATAAATATTTAATAAAAATGAGCGTCACCTCTGATAATTTAACTATGTAAGTAACAAAAATCCCATTTTAGCTATCCGGTAACAAGAACATGTTTCCACTGAACTTCAAAAATGATATATCCTCAACTGAGAGTAAAACGTTTAAGCGGGGTAATTCCTAATGACTACAAATCACCCAGATCTCCTCCTCCCAGATCTCTACGCTCTAGGGAATAATATCCTCTTGGTAGATCAAGGGAGATCTGGAGACGGCCTCATCCGCCCTATCATTCCGTAACAATCAGGGAATTACGAGGGATTAGGGATCTTAGGCAGATGAGATAGCCTTCAGGATCCGCTCAGTAATTCCGCCGAGAATTAGGGCGTTGCTTCACGTTTCTCAAAAAAACACTTTTAAACCTGTTCCTCTTTGGGAGTAGTTGCTTCATTATCAAGATCTTTATTCCTATCCTTGGAAATTTGCTTAGACTGTTAGGGAGTAAAAAAAAAAAAATATTATCACCCTTATGAATATTCAATTACGTAGAGCGCTAACATGATATATATATATATATATATATATATATATATATATATATATATATATATATATATTATATATTATTATCTATATATATCTATATATATATATATATATATATATATATATATATATTCTTAATTAATATATCTATATATATTGTCTAATTATATTATATAATTATATAATATATATATATATATATATAGATATAGTCTATATATATTATATATCTTATATATATATATTTGTATATTATAATATATTTATATATATAATATTATATATTTATTACGTTTACATAGTTTCTGATTAAATAGGGATTTATAATAAAGAATATTATATTATTTGACTAAACAAGGAAGTCGTTGAACAAATTTCAAAAACTTCGTTTATGTCTGAGCAGATAACTTTAAAAAAAATTAGGACGATTTCGGTATTTCATTGTCGGTAAAGAGATCTTTATAAGCATGCATTATATTTATGTAATAGAAGACTAGTAGATGCAATTATTTAGTATAAACAATAAAGTGAACAAAGAATCCTTGAATTTATGTGATTTGGTGGATATCACATGTTTGGCATTCAAAGATAAAAATCTAATGTCTTGCATATATTTCCGATTACATTTATGTATACCTTTTGACAAAAAAAGGCACAATGAGAAAAATCATTATATATTATAGAATGTAAAAAACAAATTTACCATGAGAAGTTCCACGGTCATCCATGAGTGCCAATGTCAAGTTCTTTCGGGTTCAAGCCTGGTGTGCCATGTATTGGTCACAGCGTAAATTCACTGCAGCCTCTCATTACCGATTATGCCGGAACCGACAGCGTGTCTTTGGCTTTAAGGAAATCATATCACGTCAGTCTCCACGCTTCCCAGCTTACGTAACAATATAATGACGTATCTTTACGTGGGAACATGCATGTCTTTTATCGTTCATTATAGAATAAAAACGTATGACGTGGTTTTACTGCATTGTAACGGCCACTTGAGAGACATTATATTTTCCAGTGGCGTGGTTTTATACATTATATAATAGTTTTTTTTCTGATTGGTTGGACTGAGTCGTTACACTTAATACTCTAACATATTTATTATATCTGCCAACATATCTCTTCAGTTTAACAAGGTTGCTTGATTAAAAATGAGTCAAGAGGAATTTTGGGTTATAAAATGAAATATATTGGAAAAAAATTGCCTAATAACTATACGATTTTATACATTAGACGTTAATTTTTGCTATGTTATATACATTTATTTCCATCTATTGTTTTTCCAAGATATAAAATCAATAGCTTGGAAGTTTTGTTTTAGAATGGGGTGAGATCCAAGCCCATGAGTAATGTAAGACATTTGCTATTGAGTGAATTGCTAAAAACGATCAATTATGTTTCTAAATTTGGTGAATTAAAAAAAATTAAGATATATAACCTGTTCCAGGCTAAACTCCCCTATGAATTACTGAAGATATAAGCTAACCCTGAACTTCATTATACGTATTAGCTTGACTTGAAATGAAGCACTGCTTAATGTTGTTTTTTTTTATTATTATTATTCATGCTTGTTTTGAATTCTCGTTGATTTCAGAATATATATATATATATATATATATATATATATCATATATATATATATATGTGTGTGTGTGTGTGTGTGTGTGTAACATATATATATATATATATATATATATATATATATATATATATATATATATATATATATATATATATTATATATAATGCTGAGTCGTACTTTAGGTTGGAGACACAACTCTGAAGGAACGTAATACTGAAGCCTAATCCTTTATAATCCCCCCCACCACCTCTCTCTCTCTCTCTCTCTCTCTCTCTCTCTCTCTCTCTCTCTCTTCGTTTTACTTCGGCAAGAATCATCCATTAGAAATGAAAGAGAAATCCTCTCTCCTAACGCCATATACCGCGTGTGCTCTCTCTCTCTCTCTCTCTCTCTGGACGTCCGAAAAGGCAGTCGGGGAGATAAGGTCATTTGGATTCTGGTCCGCGCTGTTGTGTCTCTTCATCTAGTCTGCTGACGAGGGCCCTTTTGCCTTCCCTCAGATTAAATGTTGGTTTGCGACCTCCTCTACTGGTTCCGTATTGTGTGTATGTCTTTGTTTGTGTAGCTGCTGCGTCTGTATCTTTGTTCCTGTATGAATATTCTGTGTGTAATTGCGTGTCTGTGAGGCTGAGTCTCTACTGCCCTCTTTGTGTTTATGATGTCTTTTCCATTTGTTTTTTGATGTTTTTTAAATGTTTTGTGGGAACTTATGTCTCTGCCTGTGTCTGTGTTTGACTATCCACTGCCCCACTATTTTATTTCCCCTTTCTGGAGAATCATGGGATGCCTGTTTAAAGAACAAATAATTGCAAGAATCATTACATATTATGTTAAAAACAAAAGCAAATAAAGTAAAAATATTTCTCCAGCTTCTGATAGAGTACAGAGAATGACCAGACGAAACAGTCCTTGCTTATTGGATGTGGTATTAATTTAAAACTTCAGTGATAAAAAGCCTGCTTACGCGAATATAAAGCAGACAAAATCATTATTTATATGACCTAAAGAAACTATTAGGAAAATTGCATTCCGCGCGTGGCGAAGTTTTGTGAAGCAGAGAGAGAGAGAGAGAGAGAGAGAGGAGAGAGAGAGAGACGAGAGATGAAGACGAGAGAGAGAAGAGAGGAGAGAGAGAGAGAGAGAGAGAGAGAGAGAGTAAATACACGAAAGGAATGAGAATTGGGTAAATAAAACGGTACCTTGAATGTCTTCGTACACCCAGTGAACGAGACAAATAAAGTTCAAACAAACGTCAAGCATAAGTATGAAACTTTACGAGCCCGATGGGAGATCGATATCAAGTTTATAAATCACAGAGTAAATAGAGCTTGTCTTTATGTGCCGGATTGTATTTACAGAGCACATATACGATTTAAGGAAATCTGGTTATTATGGCACATTATTCATCATAAACATAGATTCTCTGTCTTCTTTGCCTTGTTAATCAGGTCAGGCGTCGTCTTCTTATTCTATGAAAAACAAATCGTCCAAAATGAATATGAAGTATCCTGCAATATTCATCTTTTTTATTTTCAGCTGAAGATTTCCTTCTCCTTGCTTTTTGTTGCAAAAGATGTTTTTCCTTTATTTTTCCTGAGTCCTTTTTGCGTTACCAAGATGAACAAATGCTCATGGCGAGAAATCAATTAGATTCCACGTGAATAGAGTCAAATTTATATTCTCTTCAATCTGTGAACCTGTAAATCTCCATGACTGAATTTCAGTTGATATTTGCCAACTCAGATATAAATTTAATTCCTGGTACAGGTCTATTCCATTAAACTGCAGTCCAGAATTTCAAAGTCTATTAACTAAATCGTGGAAGGACATTTCTAGTTATGAGTTATAAAGAAGGCTTGAAAAAACGAAAGGAAATGTGTATTAGGTTACCAGACTGAACACCAAATCAGAAGATTTACTAAATTATTCCAGACTCAAGATATTAAACGTTAATTCAAATACAGTTCGAAAAACAGAGGTTAAAAAAGCAGTTAGTAGCCAGCATTTGACAGTCATGAAAATGCATATGAAACATTTTTTATTCGTCATTAAAAATCCAGCAAAATTTTGTGCATCATAACCCAGCATGCTCGCATTTGTCAGAACGGGTATTTTTCAATTCTCCGTGAAAGCAATTAGTTTTTTTTCTTCTTTTCTTTTAACACGTCTCCTCTAACAAAGCCAATATTCTTGTTTTTCGGAGAGGCGTTGTCGCTCTCGCGCCGCTTGAGAGAGGAAGGAAAACAGAACTAAGTGATTAATTTCGCTTTGACATGTTGACTCCCACGTTTCATGTTGGTACTGGGGGTCGGTCCGGTTACGTGGACACAAGGACGTATATACGCACAAATGGGACAGCTTTTTTTTTTTTTTTTTTTTTATACAGCGAAGGATATCGTTTTTTTCTCCTCAGGCTGATGTGCTGTGGTGAGTAGGTACGCAATTTTACAGGTATGGGACTTTTTTTTTTTCTATACAGCAAAGGATACTGTTTTTCTATCACGATGATGTGTGGTGAGTAGGTACGCAATTTCACTGATATGGGACTTTTTTTATTTATTTTATTTTTTTTCTACAGAAAAGGATATAATGCGCTATGTAGGTAGAATTTCACCCTACCTCACCAGCTCTCTCTCTCTCCTCTCTCTCTCTCTCTCTCTCTCTGAGGCTAGTATGTGGTGAGTGGGTACACATTTTTACAGATATGGGACTTTATTTTTTTATTCTACAGAAAAACATATAATGCAGTATGTAGGTAGAATTTCACCCTACCTCACCAGCCCTTCTCTCTCTCTCTCTCTCTCTCTCTCTCTCTCTCTCTCTCTCTCTCTCTCTATGAGTTGTAAAAGGGCGTATACACAGCAGTGGGAGTTTTTGAAAATGTTATTGTTTTTTGCTGAGGTTAATATAACCTGGGAAGCAGGTACTCAATTTCCCCCTTGCTCAAGCCCCCTTGTCTCTCTCTCTCTCTCTCTCTCTCTCTCTCTCTCTCTCTTGATAACATGAGAGAGTATATATCTCCTTTTATATTCAAGTAAATCATATAATCTCTGCAAAAAAAAAAATACACTGCAGCACCCTATTGTTTGTGGGCATACTATGTAATATAAATCTACCAAGCAGATTATTCAGACTTTAAACTTAACTAAGAATTAAATAACTAACTTTTCATTCTACTCCTTTCTTCACTCATTTAGTCACTGTCCATTTTCGACACTTTTCATCCTTTCCGATGACGTAACAATTTTCGGTCAGTTACTGGGAACCTTTTCTGCCTTTTGTAGAAGTTCAAAGGAAACGGACCGTCGGCTCTACGTCGTAAACAATTACTATTTCTTAATATCATCATTTTTTTATTTTTTTATTTTGGCAGAGGTGTTCTTTGATGCCAGTGTTCAAAACAATATCGATAAGGATCTGCGCAGATCGCCCCCCCCCACCCACACATACACACACAGATATATATATTCTGCTAAATTCCATCATCATATAATTTATATTATATATATATATATATATATATATATATATATATATATATATATATATTTTATATATTATATATGTGTGTGTGTGTGTGTATGTATATATATATATATATATATATATATATATATATATATATGTATATATATATATATATATAATATATATATATATATATATATATATATTATATATATATATATGACATGATGATCGAATTACCAGAAAATATTTGCGTCTGTTTCTGTTTATTATGCTTTGAATATACGAAATGCGTCTGTTACTGTTTATTATCTTTTCAGTATACGAGGATTGATCAAAATAAATAAATCAAGACTTATAGCAACGAGAGTAAATTAAAACTGCATGAAAAATAAGAACGTATGAGAGTAAAATAAAAAGAAAAGATAGTGAGAGGAGAGTTAAAATAACTGCAAATTCTTTCGAAATTCCTTTAACCAAACTCGCAGATCATGCGAAATTTCTATTTTGTAATGAAAGCAACCAGGGATTTGAGTTATTATATCTTATTTAATAGTGTTTCTATTATCACTGAGTTACGTAACTCTATTCTATATAATAAAAGAAGAGAGAAGGACTGGAAGCCCTTGGAGCTCTCTGGAAGTTCCTGGAAAGATAAAGCTAACCTCTCCTTAGTTTATATCATCGATATGATCAACAACCACCAGTTCCCTCTCAGAGATAATAGGTGAAAGTGGATTGGCTCATTTATTGAACGACATCGTATATATTACAAATCTTAGTCCTAGAAAGTCCAGGAACAGTATATCATCTAGTTTTGGGAAACTTTCAGATTTTTTATTTTTTTCCTTCTCTCTCTTAAAATGACAAATGGTTTTCCTCCCTTCAAGTGAGATGGATTGCCTGGGATCGGGCTTTTTACGTCTCTGTGGAAATATTTCAGGTGTGTTTTATGGTGTTCT
>NC_061103.1:6897049-6907049 GCF_015104395.2 Macrobrachium nipponense | reverse complement strand
ATATATATATATATATATATATATATATATATATATATATATATATATATATATGTAAGGCCTAGGGATTTTGATTATATATTGTTCGTGCACTTCTCTGACCTATGGAATGTGGAGAACAGTGCAGAGGTGACGACCTGAGAGTAGCTGATCAATGAGTTTCTAGGGGGTGGCGTGAGATAAAAGTGCTTAATTCAGGAAGTCAATGTACGACAGTTTATGAACTCTTCTCAAAGTGCCTTTGTGAAACTAGATGCAGCTAGAACCGTGAGGCGCTATCGAACTGTGTGTTCGTATGTGCGTGTGCGCCTCTTCTATTCATAATGTATCACTAGCCAAGTCTATGGGAAGACTTGCACAGAGATTCGCGGGAGGAAGGCAAAGCCATGATGGCAGATGCCAAAGTGTTTTTATTTATCAGTGAGTGATATTCCGGTTGGGAATGGGTAAGTGTTACCTTTACTTTAGCCAAAGGGATGGCTTGTTTGATATCTTGTAAGATGTTCCATTTTATTAACTTTGTCTTTAAACTTGTGTGTGTACTTACCGGGATGTGTTCTGTATCTTTGGAACAGACGGATCTGGAAATGCCGGGGGACAGAGTTCCCAGTGGGGTGTGGACTTGCTTTGTTGACATGACATTGTAGTTTTTGAGTTAGTCTGTAAGACTGGATTACTTGGTTAATTGATTTATTTGTTCTTGTAAATAAACGTTATGTTATGATGCAACTCTCTCATTTTCATTACCTGTTAGAATGGAGAGAAAGAGGTGGAGAGAGAGAGAGAGAGAGAGGGTGATTCCTTGGAGAGAGAGAGAGAGGGGCTGTGTATGTAATGGGGTGGTGTGTTCTGTTGTTTCGTGTCCACGCTTACCTTATGAATACTGGGGGTTCTTCCCCCATGTTATAGTGGTGTCAGCGGTTAAAGATGGGATATAAAAGTTTTCTTGCTTTTCTATGCCTAGGAACGCCAATGTAGAGATGGGTGGCCAGTTAGAAAAATAAAAAGGGGTCGTGACTTAGCGATAGTTTTCGAACAACAAAGCTTTGTGGGATTGTGGAAAATCGTTAAACTGTTAGTTTTCAGTTACTTAGTGAGAAAAAATGAGAAAATATTTGTCTGTTAACTGTGCTAAAGGGAGGGAAGGATTTTATGAGACTCAGCATTTTTCCCAGGGAGTCAGCCAGAAGCAGTGAGAGCACCCATTGTGACTTTTGCTTGTGCAATGACGAGAGTGTTCCGAGATACCCGTGCGGGTGTTGTGTTTAATACATATATCACTGCCGCGTTTTACGGAGAATTTCGAGTTCTTTTTTCCCATTATGGAGTGGTGAGTGTTAAACTATTGTTTTGAAGGATTGGGTTTTTGTTTAAATATTTCAGGGTTATGGGATTGGTTCAAGAGGTCAACAATTTTTCTTGTCTTTGCCCCATAGTGACGTGTTTTCTTTATTTGCACGTGTTTATAATAGACGTATTTGTCTTTGTTTTAACACATAAGAGTGTATTAAGATGTATTTATGAATGGGAACTGTGCTTAGATAAGCATATTTGGCTTAGTGACACAGAGCGGCCACAATTTTACGGGCTCAGCACATTTCTGCAGAGAGGCGCCTTGCATTGCGAGGGTACGGGCATCCCTTGGGAGGGTAGTTGCATGGGTACCACTAGCCTCCCTCGAGAGATAGTGCAGGGATGGGCACTAGTGTATACCTTGGGAAGGGGTCCTCAGACACTGTTCAAGGGGAGATGGGGGATACTACTGGTATGCCTCGGGCTGTTCTGCCGCTTTACTGAGGGGCTGTTCTCAGGGGGGGAGAAATTTTTTTTTTTTTCTCAGTGTGGGTGAACTCCCCCTTTTCCTTTTTTTTTCTTTGTGTTGGGGATGGATTTGGCCTTGACATTGAATGCTAAGATGTCAGCTGATTGATTAGTTGATGAAGTGAAATGCCCGTAGAGTCTTTTTTTTTTTAGAAAAGAGATTTTTTTTTTTTCTCTCTCTCTCTCTCTTGGACGAAGAGAAAAGGAAATAAAAAAAGAGATTTTTTTTTTGAAAATGAGGGGAAAAGTAGTTATCATATGCGGGATGTGTTATATGTTTCTTTGTGCCTTGAAAGACACAAATATAAGGGGGATACACAGATTATTTTTTTTTTTTATTGTGTTGGAGAAATTACTTTGAAATGCCGATGATTGGTGTTGTATCTGTGTTGTGTGGCAATGGTGTTATGTCATGGTGGTGTATGCTGGAGAAATTGTATGTCATAGGATTCAGCAATACTGTTGTGTGCTATTTGAATTTCACCCTTACTTGAGAATTATTGCTATGAAGAGTTATTATTATTATTAATAATTATTATACTTGAGATGTGTCACGGGAGGTTTGCTTAAGTATAATTATCATTACGGGAGAATTGTTTTACGAGAGATTTGAGATATTTCATGGGAGATTAGTTGATAATTATTACAGATAATTATTCAGGGATAATTATTACAATGAATTAATGGGAGAAGTCTTGTGTTAATTAATTGTTGAGTTTTTGTAACTTTGGAGAATATTTCAGTGATTCACGGGGATGAGTTTTGCTGAATCTTGATGAATCTGACTGAATCTTGGTGAATTGTGTTGAAACTTGCTGAACTTTTGCTGAACTTTTGCTGAATTTTTGGAGAATGGACAAGCATTAACTTTGGTGATAATTTTTGTACTGATACTGATGATTTTGATGATAGCAATTTTTTTTTTGGTGATTTTGTGATAGTGATATTTCTGATACTGATTTTTTATATACTAATACGTGGGTGTTTTAATGCTGTCAAGGGAGGTGAAATCTTTTTTGATTATGGGAGGAACTAACAACACATTATTTTAGTTTTTCTTTTCCTTTTTTTTATGAGTTCAGCAGATAATTGCTTGACATCTAGTGAGTTACGGGAGATAGTTAATGGTGCCGTTGATTTTTCTTTCTCCTTTTTTTTGGAAATTAGCCATCGCTGACACAAGTTTTTTTTACCAAGGGTGAATTTGAATTTATTTTTTCTCTCCAGTTGGTGTGGATATTTTTTAATGTCTCAGTTCATGACTTAGAGTCATTTAAGAGAAAGTGTTCGTGTTTTAGCTATTTGATGCTATAGAGAAATATATGGGAGAATTTTTTGCACGTTTTGAATGCATACATAATGGCACTACCTTTTTTCTCTGGATATTTGTGTTCCAGAAATTGTGAGTTTTCTTGCACAATACATTAGTTGTATTTGTGACAAATTTGTGAGAGATAGGAAACTTGGTTAAGTTTTCTAGTGACTTATGTCGTAGTGCATATGGAGAAGTTTTGGCTAAGACACTGTGAGTTTGGAGTTCTGTTATAATGACTTGTGGCACATTAGTGATTTTTTCTAGAATTTTCTAGACAGTTTTATTTGCCGAGTTTTTGCTAAATGGAGTGAGTTTTTATAGTTTTTGACTATAACATTGAGTTATTCTCTGGAGAATTGGAGTTAGAATTGAGTTATAATTGAGATATATTTGGAGAGATAATTGGAGGTATATATTATTTTGGAGTTATATTTGAGATATAATATATGGGAGATATATTTTTTTGGCCATTTTTGATATTTGCCAATGTGATATGAGCTATGTTTAGTTCAATTATTTTGCAGCCATCTTTGTTGCAAATGGAGACACATATTTGGAGATTATGGGGCAATATTTGTGAGTGAGTGAGTTAGTTGCCTTGAGTGCACATTTTTTTGGAGATGGGATTTCATTTTTTGATATTCCTTTTTGGAGATATATTATTTGGAGCCTTGTTTTGTTCCACATGGAGTTATTGGGGAAATAGAGGTAAATATTTTGTATTTGCCGAAATAGAGGTGATTATTCTCTATTCCTGGAGTGGTGATTTTTTTTTACTGACATGTGGCTATTAGAGAAATAAGAGAATAATATATGAGGGGTTGGTTATTACCAAAATGGAGGAAATATTTTTATAACCGGAGTGGTGTTATTATTAATATGGTGTCTCATAATGGAGTTGGAATTAATCTTGGGCGGGTGACTCTCTTTTTTTTTGTGGTTATGGAGTTTTTTTGAGCAAAGAGAAGATTTCTGTGGTTCTCTTTTTTGATTTCGTGACTATTTAGAGAGAAATGGCATTACTGCATTACGAGTCATTTGGAGATGTGTGTGCATTTTTTATGTTCACAAGTGTGTTATTCTTGGAGAAATATAATTTGGGAAAAGTCATGTTGAGAGAATAAGTCTTCGAGACAAATTTTTGAACACATTAGTCATATCCTGGAGTTAATTCTGTGAAATGTGTCAGTTAGACCTTTTTTTCTTGAGAATCATGAGTTTCCAAACTTATGTGTCTGACTAGACAATTTTTATGCTACTGTTTGAGCATGCGTCCGAAGGCGATTTTTCTGCTGACAAGCGATGTGATGAGCCGTGTGCTGAGCGTGTGCTGATTCTTTTCCTCTGATGGTGACAGATCAGAATTTTCGCAATATCTGGAAATGTTGGCTATAGCATTTCACGAAAGCGCATGTGTGAGAGTTTGCTTTCTGGCAAATTCCGGGGCTTTACATGGGGAAAACGCGGGAGTTATGCATATTATACTTGTATTATGTATTTTGTGATTGGGGATATCTACTTGTGATTATCCTTTTTTTTTTTTTTTTTTTTTTTTTTTTTTTTTTTTTTCTTGCTTTTTATATGAGAGATATAATTTGGGGGATTGAGCTTAAGTAGCATTTCTTTTTTGGACGGGAGATTTGATTTTACCGGGAGATGTGATTTTTCTAGGGTTGTTACTTAAGTAATGGGAGTTTGACATTAAGTCTCATTGTGATTAATTATTGAGCAGTAAAGGGGTTTTTGCTGTTAAAAGTTGGAGATTTTTACTGATTTTGTGGGCTGTTTGAATGTCAGAACTTGAGAGAATATTTTTTTGGGTCTGGGTGTTACGTGATTCTTTTCTTTCTTGAGTTCGTTACGAATCTTTTTTTTTTTTTGTGAGCACATTCGAGTTTGAAATGTGAGTGCAGAATTCCGTGGAGTTGCTGTGATTTCTGAGTTGTGTGTGTGCTGATGTGTGAGTTTGGAGAATTGAGTTGGAGAACTTGATGTTTTTTTTTTTTTTTCTTAGAGAGTTGTGATAATGACTTGTCATTTTAGTAGTCATATTTAAGGGAGTTAGTTGGGAGACGTTCAGTTAGTATTTCTGACCTTTTTGAGATCATTGTTTGATAGAGGTAGTATGTTTGGGTTAATTTTCTTAGATTGACCAAAGACTTGACTGACATACTAACACACACCAAAAAAAGTCGTTCCCCGACACCAGCAAGACGTCCACCAGCCGGTGAAGAGAGGTTGCTGCCATGTTGCCCAGGGTGATTACAAGTATTTCCACGTGGGTGATCGAGAGAATTCTACAGCGTGTTTTTTGGGGATCTACAAGAAGCCGTGGGAAGTCTTCTATGATGAGGGAGGCATTCCGTCTTCCTACAGTTGCTACAGCCTGCTATAGCCTGTTGCTGTCTGTTCAGCTAGTTGCAGACAAGCGAAGAGGGATATTCAAGAATCCTAATGCAGAAAATATTGAGAGAAAATGCGTTTGTGTTATTGGAGATAAGCGTGATAAGACTTTATTTTAAAATGCCAGAGATGTGCAGTTTTACTTATTTTATTTTTAAGCCGGCCAGTGTTTTGTATTATATAAGCAATTTTGCTAGGCGGGGGCTAGCATATAGGTGGCCGAGCTATCTGTAAGCCTAGGGATTTGATTAATTAATATATTGTTCGTGCGTTCTCTGTGACCTATGGAATGTGGAGAACAGTGCAGAGGTGACGACCTGAGAGTAGCTGATCAATGAGTTTCTAGGGGGTGGCGTGAGATAAAAGTGCTTAATTCAGGAAGTCAATGTACGACAGTTTATGAACTCTTCTCAAAGTGCCTTTGTGAAACTAGATGCAGCTAGAACCGTGAGGCGCTATCGAACTGTGTGTTCGTATGTGCGTGTGCGCCTCTTCTATTCATAATGTATCTAGCACTACCAAGTCTTAAGACTTGCACAGAGATTCGCGGGAGGAGGCAAAGCCATGATGGCAGATGCCAAAGTGTTTTTTATTTATCAGTGAGTGATATTCGGTTGGGAATGGTAAGTGTTACCTTTACTTTAGCCAAAGGGATGGCTTGTTTGATATCTTGTAAGATGTTCCATTTTATTAACTTTGTCTTTAAACTTGTGTGTGTACTTACCGGGATGTGTTCTGTATCTTTGGAACAGACGGATCTGGAAATGCCGGGGGACAGAGTTCCCAGTGGGGTGTGGACTTGCTTTGTTGACATGACATTGTAGTTTTTGAGTTAGTCTGTAAGACTGGATTACTTGGTTAATTGATTTATTTGTTCTTGTAAATAAACGTTATGTTATGATGCAACTCTCTCATTTTCATTACCTGTTAGAATGGAGAGAAAGAGGTGGAGAGAGAGAGAGAGAGAGAGGGTGATTCCTTGGAGAGAGAGAGAGAGGGGCTGTGTATGTAATGGGGTGGGGGTCTGCCTTCCGTTTCGTGTCCACGCTTACCTTATGAATACTGGGGGTTCTTCCCCCATGTTATATATATATAATGATCTCAATATTTTATAAAATAATTTCAATCCTTAAACATATTTTTACTGTTAACTCGTATGTCAAACAGTTGCCCCATAACATTACCGAATTCCCATTAAAATTACCATAGAGATACAAACCCCGAGACCTTTGTTACGATAATAAAAAAAATAGAATTACCCATCCGAGGTGTATTTACACCTTTGCAGAGCCTTCACAAGCTCGGTTAATTTACTGCCCTCCATTAAGTCACAGTCAACATTCCCCCCAAAGATAAACTAGGCCGTAAATTACCCTCTAAGAAACGAGGTAACAGGGTCGTGGGCGTGATACGCCGCCCGCAGTGGGTGGTAATATTATCAGCAGTGATTTATGTATATATATATATATATATATATATATATATATATATATATATAGAATTTTTAAATAATAATAATAATAATAATAATAATAATAATAATAATAATAATAATAATAATAATAATAATAATAAAATAGAGTACAAAATACGACCTAAGATCAAAGAGTATTTATAAAAATTTGTGTGTGAGTGTGTGTATTAGTGTGATTGTGTTTCGTGTTTCTAATATCAGATGAATTGTTTTATTATTATTATTATTATTATTATGTTATTATTATTATTATTATTATTATTATTATTATTATTTAAAAACTATTTGATAAATCTTTATAAATACTCTTGTACTCGCTATTATTATTATTATTATTATTATTATTTATTATTATTATTATTATTATTATTATTATTATTGTTATTATTATTATTATTATTTTTTATTATTATTATTATTATCGAAAAATTCTTTGATAACATATCTTCATAAAGACTTTACTCTTAGGTCGTAATTTGTACTCTCAATCCACATTTATGTTTACATATGCCTCATTTATTATTATTATTATTATTATTATTATTATTATTATTATTATTATTATTATTAGTAGTATTATTATTATTATTGTTTTTTTTTTTTTTTTTTTTTTCTATCACAGTCCTCCAATTCGACTGGGTGGTATTTATAGTGTGTGGGGTTCCGGGTTGCATCCTGCCTCCTTAGGAGTCCATCACTTTTCTTACTATGTGCGCCGTTTCTATAGGATCACATTCTTCTGCATGAGTCCTGGAGCTACTTCAGCCTCTAGTTTTTCTAGATTCCTTTTCAGGGATCTTGGGATCGTGCCTAGTGCTCCTATGATTATGGGTACGATTTCCACTGGCTATCCCATATCCATTCTTATTTCTATATTTTTAGATCTTGATACTTATCCATTTTTCTCTCTCTTTCTCTTCAACTCTGGTGTCCCATGGTATTGCGACATCAATGAGTGATACTTTCTTCTTGACTTTGTCAATCAACGTCACGTCTGGTCTGTTTGCACGTATCACCCTATCCGTTCTGATACCATAGTCCCAGAGGATCTTTGCCTGATCGTTTCTATCACTCCCTCAGGTTGGTGCTCGTACCACTTATTACTGCAAGGTAGCTGATGTTTCTTGCACAGGCTGCAGTGGAGGGCTTTTGCACTGAATCATGTCTCTTTTTGTACTGGTTCTGTGCAAGTGCCGGGCATTCGCTTGCTATGTGGTTTATGGTTTCATTTTTCGTATTGCACTTCCTACATATGGGAGAGATGTTATTTCCGTCTATCGTTCTTTGAACATATCTGGTTTCTTAGGGCCTGATCTGTGCCGCTGTTATCATTCCTTTCAGTTTTCTTCTTTAGCTCTCCCCTCTGTAGCCATTGCCATGTGTCATCGCTGGCTAGTTCTTTAGTCTGTCTCATGTATTGTCCGTGCATTGGTTTGTTGTGCCAGTCCTCTGTTCTGTCTGTCTTTCTCCTGTCTCTGTATATTTCTGGTCTTCATCTACTTTTATTAGTCCTTCTTCCCACGCACTCTTTAGCCACTCGTCTTCACTGGTTTTCAGATATTGCCCCAGTGCTCTGTTTTCGATGTTATTATTATTATTATTATTATTATTATTATTATTATTATTATTATTATTATTATTATTATTTAAAAACTCTTTGATGAAAATGTTTTTATCAATATTCTTTGATCGCAGGTCGTAATTTTCACTCTCAATCCACATTTATGTTGACATATGCCTCATTTACATTTCACAAAAAAAAAAAACTAAATCCTTCACGATAAATTGGAAATCATACGAAATGAAAAAAACAAACTTGTCGTCCAACAGTAACAACCCAACAGCCTACCACTGGACAGGCGTCGTTGTTTTCGTCGAAAGTCCTGCCTCCCTCTAGTGCCAAAACTGAGGCCGAGAATTATTCGAGAAAACACAAAAGCGACGACGACGGAGGAGGAGGAGGAGCTCTCCAAATAAAGGCACCGATTTCCAATACAATTTACCCTTGTCAGGAGCCTCTCACTTCGCTCGGTTGGGCTTTCGCGTTCCTGAAGGATATTGGGAGATTTCGCGGTCGACGAACACCCGGTCTATCTGTCTGTTCTCCGTCTTTTCCCTCGGCGCTGTTGCTGTCAGTGTGATGCGTCACTCTCATGATGCCTGTTGTCGAGGTGGCGTGGAAGATTTTCCCAAAGATCTAGAGCTCTCTCTCTCTCTCTCTCTCTCTCTCTCTCTCTCTCTCTCTCTCTATTCCCGTTTTGATTGGGAGTCAGTTAACTAAAGAATATGTTACTTCACTTCATACTTGCTGCACATACCCTTTCCTAGTGTTTGAACTACTTTGTGAGAGAGAGAGAGAGAGAGAGAGAGAGAGAGAGAGTAATAATTTTTATCACTCCAGGATTAACGTAAAATTTTTCGAGATCAGAAAAAAATAGAATGATAGATATCATTAAATTAACTCTAGGTACCTCAGTATTCTTCAAACCCCGCCGCCCCTCTCCCCCTTCCGCCTCTTCTTCCTACCCCGCGTCGCATGTTTTACACACACACATACACACACACACACACACACACACACACACACACACACACACATATATGTATGTATATATACATTGATTTATTTATTTGTTTATTAACAATACAAACAAAACACACATATGTATTTATTTTGTAGGGGAAGGAAATAGACTAATCCCTTCTGAAAACGGTACTCAGATATTTCGAAGGTCATTGAATATGAAACGTTTTTGTTTGAATTTCTCGTATTTCTGGTATACATGTCATCCTGACACTTATTTTGAAGATGTAAAATATAATGAATAGTCTACATAATTAGTAGGATAGGATCCACTGGCTGCTTACATGTTATTTTCCTGAAGATGTCAGTTGGCCTGTCTAGACTCTACAGTCTACATCGCAGTGGTCCAGAGTAAATGAAATTATGTAAATTGAAACTGATTCCAACTGGTTTGATATCAAGG
>NC_061103.1:6872049-6884549 GCF_015104395.2 Macrobrachium nipponense | reverse complement strand
CACCCTTTTGAAAAGAGGGAATTGCAGATTCAGTGAAAGATGTTACTACAAACATCCCAAGGTATGTCACAATAATGAAATCTATGGTAAATGTGCATACCTAGATGCCTATGAGGATGAATGCAGAGATCTACATAAAAAAAATATGCAAAAACCTAAAAGAAGGAAAAGGATGTAAGTTCAACAAAAAATTTAAACATATACACCTTGTAGCCATGAATCAAAATCAATTAAATAATCAATTAAATAATAAAATCCAAAATAGAAAAGAAACAAATAAAGAGAGGAACAAAGAACATGAGGTGAAGGAAAAAAACAAGCCATTACCGCGCTATGGAGTGTCAGCAAAGAATTTGCAAGCATCAGCTCCAAGATACAGCTCAAGAGACAAATACTGTATATACGATGCTAGAGGATGGTGCAGATATGGAGACAATTGCAGATTCATACACAAAATGAATAACTGATGAAGGAAGATCAAATATATCGGAAAAGTTGGATTTTGTAACGTCAGAATTTAAACCCCCCCCCCCTTCGGAAATGAGAAAAGAACAATATACCAGAACAGGAAAGAGACATGGGAAAATCCTTATTATTACCCATATTAAATGAAGGAGATAACACGCAAACCATCATAGTGATGAATGCGCAGAGTTTAGTTACAAGTAACTCAAAAAGAAAAATAGAGTTCTTAGAAGAACTAACCCAAATTGAAAAGAAAATAGATATAATGAATATAAGTGAAACTTGGTATTCCCAAGAGACTGGTAATGATGATCAAATAAAAGGGTTCCAAACTTATTGATCAGATAGAAAAAATAGGAATCAAGGGGGAACTGCGATATATGGGAAAGATATAAAACAAGGAAAAATATATGAGAAATATAGTAATTCAGAATGAGAACTAACAGCGGTAGAATTTGAATCTGAAAAATTAATGAACATAGTAATATTTAGACCCCCTAATACTAAAGAGTTTGACATAACAATAGAAAAATTGGATGATATATGTAGAAATCACAAGGACTGGACTATTCACCTATCCGGAGACTTTAACTTTTCCTTTTGTAGATTGGAAAGACGAATAGGAGATTGTGGTTGTATTTAGTGGCATATACAAAAGAGAGTAATGTAGTAGTGCAGAAGATAAGAGGCAATTCGAAAAGCTATTAGATATGCTACTAGAATACAACATTCAACAAATAAATCACCTGCCAACAAGATAGTAAAATACTTTAGACCTAGTATTTTTGAACGAGGTGAATTATGTTAAATAAATATTAGTTTAAAAAGTGAGTACTTCAGACCATAATGTCATAGAATTAACAGTCCATTCCAAAGCAAGTGAAAACAGATAAGCAAGAGATGAAAAAGTGGGAAGGATATGGAAAATACATTTTCTACAGAAAAATATAAAATGGTCAGAAATAAATGAAGAATTAAGCAAAGATTGGGATAACATTTTCGTAAGTGATGATATACAGGTAAATACGGAGATATTATAGCAAATATTAGAGAAAATAGTGGATAATATATATATCGAAGAAGAAAGGTAAATATCAGACATTCATACCAAGAGCAGAAGGATCTTTTTCCAGAAAATCAGAAAATGGAAAAAAGTTCTTGCAAAGAAAAGATGCTTGGAAAGTGATGGAACTAAACGTCAGATAGAAAATGCAGAAAAAAGATTATACAATCAAAAGAAAATGAAAAACGGGACTTGGAAGAAAACCCCTAGTAAATATCAAGCAAACCCCAAACTATTGTACTCGTATGCAAAAAAGATGAATAAAAGAAGAATAGAAATATGCCCTCTAAGAATTGAACGGGAGATAACGAATGAAAAAAAGGAAATATGCAACATATTGGCAGAAAGATATAAGAGAGAAGTTTGCCCCTAGAATTGTTATGAAGATAATGATACAGCAATAAGTAATGAAAATAATGAATATTTATCAGACATAGATATTAATGAAGCCGATATAGTACAGGCTATTAATAAAATTAAAAATGGAGCAGTAGCTTGGCCTGGTGGTGTCTATGCTATTTTGTTGAAGAAAGTAGCTTATTCTATCGCAAAGCCCCTTGTAATATAATTAAGGCAAAGTGTAGATACAGGCAAGATTTATGATGAACACAATTCATATATACTACTACTTTCAAAAGTGGATCAAGACTAGAGGCAAGTAATTATAAGTATGTGAGTCTAACATCACATATTATGTAGAGTGTATGAAAGGGTAATGAAGGAAAAATATTATGAAACATTTAATAAAAAAGTAATTTTGTTTATTTAATAGGACAACAATGGTTTCGTAACCCAGGAAGAAGTACACAAAACCCAAGTGTTAGTCCACAGTGAGAAACATATACAAAAAAATATGAAAAACAAACGGAAAACGAAACCAGATGGGGTTTTATCTATCCTAGACCTTTGCCAAAAGCTTTTGACAAGATAGTTTCATTATATATTAGCGAAGAAAATTAGAAAAACATAATATAGTGGATAAAGTAGGAAGATGGTTAAAAAGAATTTTTACACAACGGAAAGCAGATAGTTATTGCAAACGATGAGAAACCGGATGAAGATAAGGTAATATCCGGTGTGCCACAAGGTACGGTGCTAGCTACATTGCTGTTTGTTATTATGATTGCAGACAGACAGTAATGTTAAGGACTCGGTAGTGAGTAGTTTCACCAATGACACAAGATAAGTAGAGAAATTACTTGTGATGAAGATAGGAACGCACTACAAAGAGACCTTAACAAAGTATATGATTGGGCAGAGGTAAATAGGATGGTATTTAACTCTGATGAATTTGAATCAATAAATTATGGAGATAGAGAAGGAAAGCTATATGAATATAGGGGACCTAATAATGAGACAATCACAAATAAGGAAGCAGTTAAAGACCTTGGTGTGATGTTGAATAGGAACATGCTATGCAATCATCAAATAGCAATTCTAATGGCAAAATGTAAAGCAAAAATGTGAATGTTGTTACAGCATTTCAAAACAAGAAAAGCAGAATACATGATTATGTATTCTGGACTACGTATGTTCGTAGTCCACTTGAATATTGCAATATGATATGGTACCCACATTATCAAAAGGATATTGCACAAATAGAGTGTATAAAGGTCCTTTACAGCTAGAATAGAAGAAGTTAAGGATCTTTACTACTGGGAAAGACTACAATTTTTAAGATTAAATAGTCTAGAAAGGAGAAGAGAATGCTACATGATAATTCAGGCATGGAAATAGATAGAAGGAATTGCCAAAGACATCATGGAGCTAAAAATGTCAGAAAGAGCAAGCAGAAGCAGATTAATAGTGCCTAACCAATACTAGAAAAAATAAGGAAAGCACACAGGACATTAATCCACTACACAACAGCGTCGACAATGCAGCGTCTATTCAATGCGTTGCCAGCTCATCTGAGGAATATATCAGTAGTCAGCGTAGATGTGTTTAAGAATAAACTCGACAAATATCTAAGCTGCATCCCAGAACATCCAAGATTGGAAGATGCAAAATATACCGAAAGAAGCAGTAGCAACTCTGGTAGACATTAGAGGTGCCTCACACTGAGGGACCTGGGGCAACCCGAACAAGATGTAATGTCTGTAAGGTAAGGTAATGTCTCTCTCTCTCTCTCTCTCTCTCTCTCTCTCTCTCTCTCTACTCTTACGAGAGGCCTGACTTGGTTGTCTTTTCTATTTCAGTTTTAGGCCTTTAGGCATGTCTTTCTCTTTGACAATTTCAGTTCAGTCTCAGAAAAAACTCTCTCTCTCTCTCTCTCTCTCTCTCTCTCTCTCTCTCTCTCTCTCTCTCTCTCACGTGATGTACAATAACGTACAGGCATAATCGTTAAGGGTATATTCATACATCTAAGCCAAGGTTGAAGGATTATTTATTGTGCAAGTTTCTTTTGTTTTTTAAACCATTACAGAAAAACTTCAAAGAATGTTTTTCAGCGAAAACTCCTCTCATCAAGAGATCAATTGACATCTCTGAAGCTTTAGAAGTTTTAACCCTGATTAGTCTTTTGTAGGCTTTTATTAATTGCCGAACGGGATCAAGTGTCTGATCACTATAGAGCCTCACTCTCTTGAATTGTGTGGTAACAACAACAAATTTCTCAGAATTAAGTCCCAGGGATAAATGCAAAAACCGACCTTGTTCTTATGTGATCAAAGGGGGAGATATTTTTCAGAACTTCGGCCTTCGGCCTTTGTGCCACGCGTCATTTTGGGGTCAATTTTATTAATTGAGGCAATTAGAACAGATAGTGAAAGAAAGGGTATTTTGCGCAGATGACATTAACGGCAGCAGTTTAGCTCTTATTGTACTCATGGAAATTTTTATATTATATATATATATATATATATATATATATATATATATATATATATATATATATATATATAGATATATATATATATATATATATATATATATATATATTATATATATATATATATATATATATATATATATATATATATATCTTTAGCGTGTTCGTCATCAAAACGATTTGTTATCGTTGTTCGCAACTAAGCTTTTGATAGATTTTACATTTTTAATGAATTCAATGTTTGGATTTTACGAGTTGGTTACCTACCTTTTTTTTTCATGTTGAACCAGAGTGAGCATCATTTATATAGTACAGGAAACTGGTTAAGAATTCCATTGATTCAACGACATAAAGCACTTTTTTTTTTGTAAGGCGTTTCCGGTACACTTCCGACAGATTCATACGCCATTATATTCCACAGAATCTGGAAACGGCATTATAGGTTAAAGTTATTATGTTTTCTATACGTATTGACGATAATGAGAGGCGGAGCCCCTTCAAAAATGCATAGACGAATTTGATGAATTCTTTTCATAGTTCCAAAACGCCGTGGCTTTTAAAATATAACGAGCGACCATTAAATTCACATGTCTGGTAATAAAAGTCTTTCCATTTTGGTTTATGGTTGTCCAATGCTAATTATTCGAGATGTTTATTCGAGGCAATTTTCTAGCAGCAGACTTCAAAGAGTCTTGATTCTTTTCAGGTGCTATGTAATTCCGTTTCTTTTCTCTCTCTCTCTCTCTCTCTCTCTCTCTCTCTCTCTCTCTCTCTCTCTCTCTTTCTTTGGGGTATTCATAGATTTTTAATCATTATTTTAACCCCTTTTCACGTTACTAGATCATTTTATATATAATTTTTCTATTTTCATATTTTTTTCTATCTTTTTGTAGGTAGTATTTAATTTTTTTTTTTTTTTTTTTTTTTTTTTTTTGTAGGTAGGTGGGGGCTGGGGCGGTGTGTGGGGTGGACGAGATTTGGACAATACATAGATATTAGTGAAAGAGTTTTATCTTGGAGACGTTTCACTTAGCAAAACGTTTTACATCCCCACTTTTTGCATTCCCAACTGTGGATTTCATAAATTTCCAGCTGTGGATTGTATAGCCACAGAAGTTGATCCTAAGCTCTTCCTTGGTCTGTATGTCAAGTCGAACCATTTTTCGACAGTTAATTCCAGGGCTGTAATTTTGCAAACGTTCATCTTCAGAGTTAACAAGTTTTCTTTATTTACTACCTGCCATTACACTGATATGATTCTTACTAGAATTTCGGCTCTATCTAAATATAACTGTACCTCCTGTTCGACCTTTGGAAACGTTTATTTATTTATTATTATTTTCTTTGCTGGTTTCTTGTCACAATTATCATTGCTATTATTGCTCTATTACTAATTATAGAAACCTCCTAGACCCCGCCATCCTTCCTAACTAAAATAGTGGTGACAAATTATTTGGTGAACAATAAGGCTTACGAACCACCTAATAAGGCGGATATAATTGCTCATAATTACAGGTAGATGACTAGTACACCTACGCACGCTATAAAAGAAAGGTAAAAACGACAATTAGCTAAGGACAACTGAGACGAAAGTAGAGGAGGCATTTTTTTTATTTCATCTATTATTTGTTGGTTTTTTGTTCCTTTTTTCCTGTAAATATATAGGTTACATATTAGGGATATTTTTTCTTCTTATTTTGGCTTCAAATAAATATGTATTGTGACAACATTTTATACAGATACTCACATGCACACACGGACACAGAGACATGACAATCGTGCTTTTCATTTTTGTTTGGTTTCTGAGATAGACAAAGACAGGTATCAAAGTAAAAAACCGGTTTTCAACCCTGAACTGTATTCATATTGCAAAACAGCTCAAATAAAATTCTGTCTTGAACTCAAAGAAAAATCGTGTTATCAAATGTTCTTTCTTACATGAGAATAAAATTAATAAAATATAGCAAGAAGCGCGTCAGAGATAAGACGAGACAAGGAGTGTTCTATCATCAGAGGAAATTAAAAATTCATGATGCTCAAACAGTGACAGTACGCTGAAGTCTTTAGAGGTTAATACCTAAAGTCCTATTGAATGCGTGCATTACGAGGAACACGTGCGAGCCCTTATGTGTGTGTGTGTGTGTGTGTGTGTGTGTGTGTGTGTGAAGGTCTATTTCCTGTTTATGATATTATTACCAGCCAAAATCCTCTTTTATCTTAATGTTTGCTAGAATATCTGGTTATATTCAAGAGTCACAATGTGAAATACATTAAAAATTGCAGATGCATAATCGTGCAGAGTTATCTTAGCCAGAATAATAATCAATTTTTTTAAGTTATTAACAGAAATATTTAACATTTGAAATTTTAAAGTTAGAAAAACAAAGGTCAGCTTGTTCACTTTTGTTGGAGCGTTGTTCTGCATAGAGAATGATACACCGGCGATGAATGTTTTCCCGTTTTTGAAATGTGAATAAAAAATGTTATACAGGATGTGTGAATGCATTCTTTTATTAATGGGTTTTTAAATGTCGGCCTACTCCCTTTGAATATTTATTAACGATATACAACTAGCTACCAAACAAGTGCTGTGTTTTGTCTTGCTGTTTTTCGCTGTTCGAAATTGCGAGGAAAAAATAATTGCTGTTTTTCTTTATTTTTAACTTTTAAATCTGCAGTACGCTTCACAGATGAATATTCTAAATCGTGTTGAAAGCTGCATTTTTATTATTGAATTGCAGTTTTTTTTAAAAGATTCGTATAATATTTCTGCCTGGGTCGTTTTTGCACTGAATCACTTATTATTTCAGTATCTTATTGTTTAAACCCTGAAAATTTATTCAGAATACTGTCCGCTCTCGTCTCAGTCGCTTTGGCAGGTTCGTATTTGCTCAAAGAACCTTCATGAAGTTTTTCCCAACAACGTATTTACAATAAACATTTGGAAAAAGAGAATAACTTATGTTATAACCACAGAGAACTTCTCTGTGGCTGCCAAAAGCTATTCAAGGACGTTGCAACACTCAATCGCACAGACGTTCACTTACCGAGAGAGAGAGAAAGAGAGAGAGAGAGAGAGAGAGAGAGAGAGAGAGAGACTGGCGGATATTGGAAAATATTGCGGATGTTGGCGACTGTTCTTTCCTTACTCTGTCTGATATCTTGGGTCCCTAATTTCATGAATTACGCAGCTTTATTTCAATGTAAATTTCCGTTGCTTCAAAGGAAGTCGACCATCGAGTCTCGCTTTAGAATTCTGGTGATGTGCTCTTGTTTATTTAAAGTAGTGTTTTTTTTTCTTTTTTTTTTTAGTAAAAAAAAAGGGTAATGTGTTGCTTATCATATTACTGTCAATGTGAGGATCCATAGTAAATAATGGCTACTTTTCTATTAGATACATTTGTTTAAATTTTTTTATCTCTATTTATTTAAATATTCATTTATCTATTTATTTATTCTTTCAACCTACGTTTTCCAGACTAAATCAAAGGTAGGAGAAAATCACGATCTGGCCTTTCAGGAATTAGATTCACTTTCACCCATTTTAGTATCTCTTCTGTCATTTCGACATAAGCTCTTATCATTTTATGTTTTTTTTTCGTTTTTATTTTGAAGACAAAGATAAATTCATTTCTTTGACGAAGATGAAAATCTATTGCACATTGCATTCATGGTGCAATACGCCCACTAGAATATTAGCTATTGAAAAGCTGTTTGCATTTCGCATGCCAGCCTTTGACTTTCCTATACATTGAAATAAAATAAAAGATTGCTTTTCTTGATCACGAAGTCTCCATAACAGCAGTTGTTTTTCTATCAAGATTATATGCCTATGTTTAAAAGAATAACACATTGTCGTTAATTATCCTTTCTGTTACATCTGATAGGCAGAACGCAGAATGATTTGCGTGAGCTTAGATATATCTCCCAGTTCCCTCCCCCCCCCCAGATTCTATTGTGGTCATTATCAACAGTCCGATCTCTGGAACACTGCACGTTAACGATATATTCTATTCCGGAGCAATAATACAAATCCGCTGTTCCGAAGAGGAATGTCGAAATCAGCTCTTGTGGCTTCCCGTTATTCACAATTTGATGCCGTCCAATAGAATTATGCGTTGGTATTTTGATACCCAGTTCATGCTCTGTGAATTGCTTGCGTGTGTCCGGGTGATGTTAAATGCTTGCAAGCGCTTCCGTACCTGTGTCGATTGCAGCATCAAAAAATATCAAGCAGCAGCGTATCGAAGGAAAATTGAAGTTCGCGAATTGTCAGTGGAAATTTGAATCAAACTGCTTTCATTATCAAGAGATTAATTGCTTGCATTCTCGTGCATTTTCATGTCTGGGTTAAATGTTTGCATTTTCTTGCATTTTCATGTCTGGTTTAATTGCTTGCATTTTCATGCATTTTCATGTCTGGGTTAAATGCTTGCATTTTCATGCATTTTCATATCAGGGTTAATTCTTGCATTTTCATGCATTTTCATGTCTGGTTTAATTGCTTGCATTTTCATGCATTTTCATGTCTGGCTTAAATGCTTGCATTTTCATGCATTTTCATATCTGGGTTAATTCTTGCATTTTCATGCATTTTCATGTCTGGGTTGATTTGGAATATCAAAAATCAGATCAGACATTGTTATGAAATGGAAATTTAAACAGTTGAAACGTCAATGGGAATTTGAACCAATTCTCTTTCAATTCTCTGGGAAATTTTAATTGCTTGTCCACTGGTATAGTTGTTAGTGTCTTGGCATGCCAGTCGGATGTCACAGGTTAGCGTCTCTCCCAGGGCAATTAAAAACTCACTGGCTCTGTATCATGATCTGAGACCAACATTCTTTGGAAGTTTGAATTTCAAGTCAAATGGCTCCTTTGACGCGCTTGTCCCATATGAATAGTTTAATCTACTTAAATAATAGTTATAGTAATAATAATATAATGATAATAATAATCTTACTGAAAAGGCGTAACGTCTGTCTGTCCGTCTGTCATTCAATCTCGACCAAACGGCTAGTCCGACGTGCATGAAACTTTGCAGGGTTATAGTGGGGACCCCTAAGTTGATTGAAAATTGGGTTTCATCCTACCTCTCCCCCACCACCCGAAGGGGGTGGAGGTGAGAAAGGATTCCCTGAAACGGAGCTGGTTTTGCCTGTGTAACGAGGCTAGTTACGCCCGTAGACTTTGTTACTTCACAAAATTTCATGCATAATTTCTGTATACATATGTTTGCTAATAATGAAATAATAGATTTAAGTATCCTGCAATATATATATATATATATATATATATTATATATATATATATATATATATATATTATATATATATATATATTCATCCTCAATACTATGCTCACTGACTCTTCCTTTCATTTACATTGTCTCTTGATTTGCCCAATCGCTTCATCGAATTCATGACGATTTGCCAAGCTTCCAATCGAAGAGGAAAGGCAATATTGCCAACAACTCCCCAGGGCGCCTTCTCACAATAACAAGCATTTCCAGAATTTTGTTCATCGTGGGACGTTTCCTCTTTAACTGTTCGAATGAAATCTAGTAGACATTTCGTTCTCTTCCAATAAGGGAGAAGTCCGCCTTGTAATAACACATTCAATCCTGTCATATCTAAAACGGCATTCGTGTAGAGTGAAATTATGATGGCTATTTCATCTTGACAGTTACAATGGAGCCATTGTGGTTTTGATCGGTTTTGACTTTTGAATGTGAAAAACAAATTTTCCTGGTTTTTCAAAGATGATCGTGCAGCCAACTGGACAAACAAACAAAAATCTAGTTTTCTAAGATTTCCGATTTGATTATTTTCATGCAATAAGAGTGCACTAATATAATTTACCATTTGTTGAAATTAAAAAGCAACATTTATTTCTCATTCTCACCCTTTACATATTCCTAGAACTTCAAGATAATCGGCTTTACAATAATATCAGTTAGCAAAGGTATTTGGGCTCGAGAGAGTTTCATGAACTTACCAAGAATTCTAATAAATTCAAGCAATGCAAAACCACAACAAATTCTGATTCATTCAAGGAATGGAAAACGACAAATTCTGATTCATCCAAGGAATAGAAAACGACAAATTCTGATTCATCCAAGGAACTGAAACAACGAATAGAAAACCACAAATTCTGATTAACTCAAGGAATGGAAAACCACAAATTCTGATTCATTCAAGGAATGGAAACCACAAATTCTGATTCACTCAAGGAATGGAAAACCACAAATTCTGATTCATTCAAGGAATGGAAAACCACAAATTCTGATTCATTCAAGGAATGGAAAACCACAAATTCTGATTCATTCAAGGAATGGAAAACCACAAATTCTGATTCATTCAAGAAATGGAAAACCACAAATTCTGATTAGCTCAAGGAATGTTTTCCCAGCGTATTTTCTCCCTCCAATTTGGCCCTCACTCTCCAACACTCGGTGAAAGGAAGAATGCATTATTGCGTGAAAATAAATACAGGGGAAAATGTTGGAATAGGATAAAGGATGAATGTAAATATCATGGTGAAACATTCCGGGGAGACAGCGATGGTCTGCGAGGGACAGTTGTTGAGGAGGAATGGACTGGAGAGAGAGAGAGAGAGAGAGAGAGAGAGAGAGAGAGAGAGAGAGAGAGAGAGAGAGAGAGTTCCTAAAATCAAATTATAACACAGTAAAACTGAAATTACTAATTATCTTTCAGTAAGCGATTTTAATCAGATAAAAATGACAATAGATATAATAAAGTTATTGTTGAAAAATATCCACAATTATATAATAAAAATATATTTCTATGTAAAAATATATAACAAAGACTTTCGAACACCTGAACAGTGTTCCTCCTTAGTTCAGGTGTTCGAAAGTCTTTGTTATATATTTTTACATAGAAATATATTTTTAATATGTAATTGGGGATATTTTTTAAGAAGTTGTTTTCACGAACTGTGAATTTCTTAGCAATAAAGTTATTATTACGTTATTGGTTTCCAATGGAAAAAAATGTGATTAAATTTGCAATGAAAGAAAAAAATAGCTGTAAACTTCAAAGAAACCATTATTATTACATATAACGTAAGGTCTACCTAAAAAGTAATTTTTTGCCAGATTCTACATGATCTGACTTTTTTCTGAACAAAAAAAAAATGCAAACCTCAAGGAGACCAAAAATTAACAAAGATTGATGAGTTTTTGTTTTTAGAGAGAGAGAGAGAGAGAGAGAGAGAGAGAGAGAGAGAGAGAGAGAGAGAATTCGTAAATCATACTATCGAGTAACGGTTAATTTGTAACTACTTAAACGCGCGTGAATTCCTATAACAGATATATTATATATATATCAATTCCCAAGTAACGTTTAATATCCCATTCCCCATTCACTATGTTTGAGAATAACTAACAGCCAAAGGGAGTTATAATAAGCCGATCCCCTGCACCATCCTGGACGAAGTAATAACGTTAATCTCTACGACCTGACTCATTATTCACGAGATTTTCAACTTTCCTGAGAGTTCACAAAGTTGGGTAATCACCAGCCAAACTGATTACAATACTCGGCTCGAACAAAAATTGCAAAGTTACTCTCTTCCATAATCTAGCTCAGGCTTAAAGCGACGGAGACCGCAAAATCTCATGGAAAACAGCACCAAATCCCGCTAATTGCGCTCCCTAGAGTGACTATTGGCAGAATGACGAGGCAGGCAATTTGCATCGCGAAATTCCCGACCGAAGAGCGAAATCTGGTAAATGGCGAGGACGTCGCTAAGCGGGACAAAATTCAATTACACGTGAAGGTCCCGTGCATCTTATGTAAAGCCATTGCGTAGCTGCTAACGCCGGAATAAATCGTCGACGTCACGAATTAATCGGATTTGTGAGACGACTGGCAGCGATCGAAAGGTACAGTCGTCCTTTAGAAACCGTTGATCAGTCTGGTCTTCGATCAGTTGGGCAATGAATCGATACAGGTGAAATGAATGGGGAGTTTTAAAACGTCAGTATTGACCGAGATTTCTGAAGCAACTGGCAGTAATCGGTGTTTTAGAAGCCTCGAGTGAATTTGGTCTTCGGTCAGTTAGTCAATAATCAGTTAGGGGAAAGAGATGATGTGTTTTTAAACGTCATGACAATGGTTC
>NC_061103.1:6841339-6871549 GCF_015104395.2 Macrobrachium nipponense | reverse complement strand
CTCTTAACTGATATTAATTTCTTGCGTGGGTAGAGGGTATGTCGTGGAAACACAGAGTAGCAAAATATAATGTATTGTTCAAAAAGAATACATCTTGAGATAGCTTGCAGAGAAGGTTTCTGAATAGATGTTTGAACCAAGAGGAGTAGAGGAAGTATGAGTTACAATACATTTACAAATCATAGGCGAGCAAACCTAATCAAAGATACAGGCATACGAACAAACATACTTATCTAGGTTAAGACACATCATCCTTCTCATTCTCATGAGAGCCGAAGTGGTTCCCAAGGAAATAGGTTATTGATGTTTTTCATACATTTGCATATGTAAGGTTCACACACTCAACACATCCTGGACAGTGGTTTTAGGGCAGACTTTCCTCCATGGCCTTCCTGGCCCCTGACCTGATTATGTGACATCTTATGTTTCTCAAGTAATGTTTTCACATTAACATTTAAAATGTAATTATCTATTACATTACTGCTCGGTCACGATAACAAAATCAAATATAAAAGAACAGGCAGGTCGGAAAGATTGCCTTGCCACAGGAAGTGTGTGAGTGTTATTTCAGACATGGATAACACAAGTTATGGTAAACATATAACTACCAAAACAGAATAATTAAGAAAATTATATTGGAGTAGTTATATGTAAAAATCATATACATATGAACAGATTATATGCATAAAAGATACATGGAGTATATAGAGATAGATCCCGTACAAGACATATGCATATGATTTTGATTCTAAGTACCAAGGGTAATATATGTAATATATTGATACATTTATATAAATGTAAGTCATGAAGATACATATTCGACAAAAATACTACACTGGGGACAGTGTAGTTGGTCGTTGCTCCACTGCAGCGGTCCGCAGCGACGAACAGTCGGGAAGATGCAGCTGATCCATTCAGGCAGTCGACTTTAAATTCTTCTATGGAGAATCTCAGCCAGGTTCCGTTGTTCAGCCTGTAAGCGAACTTATACTCGTCCAAATGGTAAAGATGATCCAAGCAATGTTCTCGCATGTGGGACAGAGTACCATGAAAGGCTAGGTCTAACTCGCATGAACCCTCGGATATATTGTGGAATTCAAAGGAGTCAGACGTACAAACCTTATTATCCATGGCTGTAAAACAATTAGTGAATGAGTCCAGGTTTCTGACGACTGTAAAAGTTTCCTTATTAGGGGAAATTAATAGGTAGCCAGACAGATTCAATATTACTGGTAATGAGCTATTTGACATGTAAGTAGGAAACAGAGCTACTTTGTAAGATTTCCATGCATCCGAAGGATCAAAGGGGATATTAATCATGATTCTGTAATTTTCCACGCTTACTGAGATTAGGCTATGATAGAACTCAATCTTATGTGCTTTTAACAAACGAGTATAACCAAGTTTGTCACGCGCATTCTCTAAGGTTAATGTTAAAACTTTGATTGGTAACAAGTGTGGTGACAGGACACCCTTTGTAGCTAAAGTGATTGCTTCAACATAGTCTTTGGATTTTTCAATAAAATGAGAAATCTTCATATGTATATGATCCACCTTCGAACTGTAATATGCTAAAGTTGCGAGCAAGGATTGCATGTCTTTGATCTGATTCATGTTACTGGAATTTTCATTCACCAACGTCATAAGCTAATTTATTGATTCTAGCTGCCTGCGAAGTTCAGAGAAAATTAATTCAAGTTCATGTTGTAAAAATTCAATTCTCTAATTCCGATCGTTAATTTGAAGACGATTATAAACTCCAAGACCTAAGCTTGCTACGGATCCGAATGTATTAAGTGCAGCAAAGATATAGGGGTTACACCTTTCTACGTTAGTGTGTCTGACGGTCCACATAAGGAGGTCACGGACTAAGCATTCTCTTTCAGCCGTCTTATTTTGCAAATCATAAGACAAGGTCTGAGCAAGCGGATTTTCGAAGTCGATTTTAAGGTTAATGACATCATTCTCTGGCAAGAAAATCGCTTGCATATCAACTTCAAGAATTACGTTTCTTGCTGTAAGGAATAGGTCCTCGGTCCTTTCAATGATTGAGACATGACTGAATTTAATATCCTTTATTTTGGAACTAGTCCCACACGAGAAAAATGCCTGAACGAGCAGTATCAGTTCAAACAAGATAAGCTTCATGTTGGAAACCTGCAAATAGTTAATTATATGTAATTAATCATGTTTAAATTAGCTACTTCTTGATTTAAATGATATACAGATAAAAATATGTGATAAAAACATATATTTTCATACAAGTTTTATATATACTAGTTTATTATGTAAGTTTTATATATAGGTATAAATATATTCCTCTCCTTTTTTCGTTTAGTTTTCCATTAGCTTCAAACATGAGCCAATGGCACGATTCTTATGTCAGTAGGCTGTGCTACGCTCTGAACCTTCAACCTATTTGCTGTTAGTATTTCGAGAATACAGAACGGTCCTTCGAATTTATGCATTAGTTTATAGTTCAAACCCTTGCGCACGTATATTTGTATATACGTAGATTCGATCCCCTACTGCATAAGGTGTTGTGTGTTTGGCAGTTTTATCATGATTCCTTTTCATTATTATTTGAGCTTCTTCTAGATTCTTACGAAGTATATTATATCTGCTTATGCTTGCATTCATAAATTGTTAAATTGGTTGTGGGCGTAAGAATAAGGAAAGGCGTCCTAGACGGAGTGCCATAAAGTGCTTCTTGTGGTGACATTTTTATAGATGCGTGATAAGATTGCTTAGAACCGTGGGAATGGCAATATCCCAATTGGGATCCATACCCCCAAGTGTAACTCGTAGGATATTTAACACCTTCCTATTTACCCTTTCCACCATCCCATTTGACTTTGGGTGATAAATCATGGTATTGATTTTCTTAATGCAAAGGAATCCGCACGAGTTAAGAAAATGATTATTGAATTCTCCACCAGAGTCGGAGATTATCATGTGTGGAATTCCGTGTTTACAGATGTAGCACTCGTAGAATTTCCTAGTGCATTCAATTGCGGTTTTTGTTCTCAACGTTATTAATTCTGTGTACCTGGTCAAGGCATCGATTAACACTAAGAGGTGCTTATTTCCTCGGTCAGACTCGTAAAACCCTGTTAATAAATCTAAGTGTACTCTTTCAAAGGGTTGGTTTGGCACGGAGTATGACCCCAGGCTGACAGGTGTCTTAGTGTGCTCTTTGTTTTCGTGACAAATGTGACAATTAGCTATGTGTTTTTTTTTATATCTGTAAGCATTGTAGACCATTAGAATAGTGATTTGGCTTTCTGTGACATGATAGAGAACCTGGGATGACCATGTAAGGGATTGGAATGCAACCAGTTTAGGACGATTGGTATAAGAGAGATTGGTACTACTACCTGGTCGTTAGTCACCTACAGTGTGCTTCGAGTTTTCCTCGTCATGAACCTACACAGAATATTATCTTTGATTATATAATTCTGCTGCGCATACTTTAAATATTCTTTTTCTTTAGGATTTCCGTTCAAAGCATCTATTATTTTACTTAACTGCTGATCTTTCATTTGTTCACTCTGTACCAGTTCAGCGCTACAACCCGGGTCTTCAATGTGCGCGATCGTTTGGGTTAGTGAATTTTCTTATTCAGATACTATTTTAACAATGGGTACGGATGTTGCTATATCTTTTAGTTTAGCTAATGGTTCTGTGCATGTTGGCGCAGGGTTGCGGGATAATGCATCAGTGATGATATTTGCTTTCCCAGGTAAGTATCCTATCTTTGTGCCAAAGTCCTGAATGACCATATGCCACCGAGTTCTTTTGGGACTGTGATTAAAGCCTTTGAAGAAGTCGGTGAGGGGCTTATGATCAGTAAGGACCTCAACAGGATAGCCGTAGATTATGAACCTAAAATGTAGCTAGCCCTTCCTTGTCTATTACAGCATATTTGCTTTCAGAGGGCTTCAGTTTACGTGAATAGAAAGCTATTTGGGAAAAACTGTTTATCATATTGCTGAAGTAGTACCCCTCCTACCCCCTGGTCTGAGGCGTCAGTTGCGATAAAGAATTCCTTACTGAAATCAGGGAATTTTAAGATAGGTGAATTGCACAATTTTTCTTTCAAGGTATCAAACGCCTGTTGATGCGTTTCAGACCATATAAAATCTACGCCCATCTTCATAAGGTCAGTTAAAGGAGCTGCTATGATTGAATAGTTGCACACAAACCTGAGGTAGTAACCACTGCACCCCAGAAATTGTTGTATGCCCTTTACGTCAGTAGGTACCGGAAAGTTACGGATAGTCGACACCTTATCGTGGTAAACCTTAAGACCTTGACTAGATACCGTAAAACCTAAATAGACTAATTGTGTCTTAAAAAACTCACATTTAGATATTTTTACTCTTAAATTGTGTTGTCTTAATCTATGTAGCACTAATTTTAGCTTATGCAAATGTTCTTCTAAGGTATGAGAAAAGATTACAAGATCGTCCATATAGGCATGAAGGGTATCTCCCAATAAGTCTCCAAACACTATATTAATCATTCTGGTAAATGTGATTGGGGCGCAACGTAAGCTGAAAGGCATACATAAAAATTCAGTGTCCCCTGGCTGTGCTGAAGGTGGTGTATGGGGTACTCTCCTTAGCTAAGGGTATCTGGTGAAAGCCTTTAAGTCCAAGATAGTGAAATATCTATTCTGTTCTAACAAGGATAAGCTATCGTCGGTACATGGCACCGGAAAAAACGATCAGGAATCATTTCCTCATTTAAGTGACGGAAATCTATGCAAATTCGCCAAGTCCGATCTTTTTTTGGGTACAGCAATTAAAGGAAAGTTGTATGGGCTGTTCGATTTCCTAATTACTCCTTCTTCTAACATCTTTTCTACTTTATCATTAATTTCATTCTGAAATTTCATAGGGAGTCGATACGAACGTATGTAAATAACCTTATGCTTGTCTTTTAACCGTATATGGTAATCAATGACATCCATTTTCCCTAGAGATCCCTCACTAGTGGAGAAAACATCATGATATTTAGATAAAAGTTCAAAAAATATTTTCTGGATCCCCACATCTTGAATATCTCTATTGATTTTACATTTGATTGATTGTAAGAGGGATTCATCAACTACGGGTTGAGCGTGATTAATTTCAGCAATGGTAAGAATTCAGTATCTATACACTTCCATATCCACGATATGCTGATTTTGTTTGATTACTAGATCGGTATTCCAGTGGCTACAGACTTCAATGTTAACCTGATGCTGTGAGTCAACAGTGTATAATGCTTGTGTCACGGAAAGTCAGTTAATTTTCAGAGTGTCTGGAAGGATTGAAATTTCAGATCCCGGCAAGGTTTTCTTAACACGCACTGAAAGATGAGGGTTCATTAGGCTCAATAGATTGCGTGCATGGTTCATGAGACAGGTGAGTGGTTCTTCAATATACTTTACTGTTTTATTGTCTGTCTCCTTTTTGTCCAAAACGGATTTTAATGTGTTGGAAGATTTGTAGAATTTTCCTTTGATAAACACGCCAATTTTGGCTGGAGCTAGGATAACATTTTGAATGCACATGAATGGATAGCCTACAATTACAACTGGATACATATCAATGTGTTGTACAACTATAAATGTATCGGTAAGCGTGCACTTACCCACCTTGTAGTGAATCTGAGTTACGCCTACAACACTTAGTTCATTATTGCCGATGCCCGAAAGTTGCACTCCGGACCTCTCATTAGGGAAGTTCGAAAACAAGTCAGTAAGTCCATGATATTACACAGACTACCAGAATAAAAAAACAATGTCAAAGGCTGATATTCTAGATTTACGGCATGTAACGTAGGGCGTAATTCATCATTACTGATTATAGCGTGAATTTTATGAAAATCTACGGGATCCTGCACTGATTTTTTGGATATGGTCGTCTGATTCACAGGAAAATTCTGCGCTTCACATAAGTCTTCTAGATGACTAAATTTATTTTTTAATTCAAAGGATGTTGATACAGATGACCACATCACTCTCCCCTCCCCGCTGGACTTATTTATGTGGTATTTTCTTTGCTTTGGACACGCGCAAAATTTCACTGCCTTTGATTGTTTTGGCTAGATGGGTTAGGAACCGAGTTCCCTGAAGTCCAATTTGCTTGTTTCTGATTCTGATTAGAGTTACTGTTTCCTTGTTTCTTTTTGTGATAATGTGGATGTTTATTCTTATTATCATTTGCCTTGCCACGTGCTGTGTATTTTTAACATTACTCTGCTCCAGGTTGCGCGAAAAATAGCGAGCGTACGCATGACTTGAGCTATTATGAATGGAGCAAAAACGCGTATGGCAATTGGCGATCATATGTCCCATGCATTTGCAGCTAAAACAAGTGATCCCGGCTGTGTTATTATTAATTACGTTTACCTGCTGTGGTTTGTTTTCGTTCTTTGCAAAAACTTGGACAAGTTAGGGATCTAAATCTGCACATTTAGACATATGTTTCTTAATTTGTCTGTAGTTATCAAGTTCTGTACTATCTGAAATTAGCTTTTCATCAAAATACCGTACCAAGGCTTCTGGCAACATAGCTGTTATGAAAGTTAAGTATATGAGCCTGATAAAATCCTTTATAGCCATATTCTTTCCAGTAACCCAATTCGATTGATTCAGTTGATCCAGATATTCATTCAGACAGTCTGCAAAAAGTGCTGCTCTATCAACCAAGCTAAGATGAGTCATAGAGACCAGATTAAAAATGTGTCTTACAGCTAAAGCCTCGTCCAAGGCTTCCTCACTGCCATATAGTGAGTGTAATTTAACTTTAAATTCTTCCCATGTCTTTGCCTCCTGAAAGGAAACACCTTCAAGGTAGGACCCAGCATCCCCTTTTGCAAAGTCAAAGAAGCTTTTAGCTTCCTGTAGCTGTAGGGATGGCAAACTGATACATTTAGTAGCTTTCAAATGAGCATCCACGGATGAAATCCATGATTCTACCCCTTAAGGCAAAAACCCATTAATGCGGCCTTGGAAAGGAACAATTGCAGATCTAGCGTTAACCAAAGTGACTACTGGGTTACTGGGTAAAACCGGTGCAGATGCCCCCGAGGGAGCTGTGATAGCCATCTTTGCCTGTGGTTTCTTACGATTACTATGTCTGTTGGCAACCATATCAAAGTACCTATAAGAGTACACACGTCCACTGTGTAAGCACATATGCTATATAAAACACAATGTGGCACAGAAATAATAATGTGTCTCCCAAAATGATGAAGTTAGGCACATAAGATATCATAAAATATTTCAGTAAAACCTCTGAAAAAGAAGGGTTGGCATGAATGACAAAGATGAAATCCTGCAGGAACGGTTAACAAACTGACGAAGATAGATTCCTGCAAGAAAAAGTGCGATTAAATGAAGTCTCGTAACTCACTCAGAGTAGCAATCTCACGACCTGCATAAAACACTAGGACACTAATGTTACACACCGAATGAATGAAGAAGGTTTGCTTTGCTGGTATATAAGAGAAAAGCCCGCGGTGTTTTTATGACGTCATGGATCATTTGGCTTCTTCCCTTGCTTCCGAGTGACACAGATCGAAGATTCGTGCGGTTTGTTTGTTTGTAGAACGTTTGTTTTCCGTTTCGCTTGTATGTTGATGATACTCTGCAGAAGTCATGTACGGCGGAAGTTCTCGAAGTTCCACGCTGTCTATGAAGGCCAACTTATGATGAAGGAGCCAATATATATCGTATAGCTGATATATTTAATAAAGATGCACTTGCTCCAAGGTCATCTCTGTACGATTAGCTGAAGTCTCGTGGTCCTGTGATGCTGCTGCCTGTCGATATTCCCACGTTAGCTGCACACCATTTATTAGTGGTTCGCTGTGTTACAAAACGTACCACTGGTTTGTACTTTTGGTTCGCATTGCAAACATCATTGGGTGATCTCGCTCTCTCTCTCAGACTCTTTCTCCGTTGAACTGCGAAGATATTCTCTTAACTCGATATTAATTTCTTGCATGGGTAGGGGGTAAGTCGTGGAAACACAGAGTAGCCAAAATATTATGTATTGTTCAAAAAGATTACATCTTGAGATAGCTTGCAGAGAAGGTTTCTGAATAGATGTTTGAACCAAGAGGAGTAGAGGAAGTCTGAGTTACAATACATTTACAAATCATAGGCGAGCAAACTTAATCAAAGATACAGGCATATGAACGAACATACTTATCTAGGTTAAGACACATCATCCTTCTCGTTCTCATGAGAGCCGAAGTGGTTCCCAAGGAAATAGGTTAGGTTATTGATGTTTTTCATACATTTGCTTAGGTAAGGTTCACACACTCAACACATCCTGGACAGTGGTTTTAGGGCAGACTTTCCTCCATGGCCTCATTATGTGACATCTTATGTTTCTCAAGTAATATTTTCACATTACTATTTAAAATGTAATTATCTATTACACATAAGTATACACACTTATGTATATATATATATATATATACACACACACACACACACACACACACATATATATATATATATATATATATATATATATATATATATATATATATATATCATATACATATATATATATTGAGGCCATGGAGGAAAAGTCTGTCACATTATTGAGGCCATGGAGGAAAGTCTGCCCTAAAACCACTGTCTAGGATTTGTTGAATGTGTGAACCTTACCTAAGCAAATGTATGAAAAACATCAATAACCTATTTCCTTGGGAACCACTTCGGCTCTCATGAGAACGAGAAGGATGATGTGTCTTAACCCAGATAAGTATGTTTGTTCATATGCTGAGGGTCAGATATTGCAGCCATTTGGGCTTTAGCTTCCGTACAGGTCAAAGAATAAAACAACCAGAATTTTCCAATATCAGAAACCACTCAATAATATGCAAGACTGAAATTCAAAAAGAACATTTTACAATAATTGATTATGTTAAACATCCTGACCAACTAACAACGCTTGAGTCGTTATATATTAAAAGACTGGTGCCCTCATTAAACGGTAACTTGTCCTCGTCACCTCTGTATCTGGCATAGTTGTCGTCGCTTCTCTCTGCCAACTGTAACTCATTCCATCTTCACCTCTGATCATGGACGGTTGGCGTTTTTAGTAGTCTCTCTTTTTATTTACTGCTCTTTTTAATCTTTTATAGACTTTATTTTAAAATTTGTGAATTCCTTTTAACTTTATGTGATTGTTTATAATATGTCTTTGTATTTTATTCACAGACTGATGATGCACACAGTTGTGCGAAACGTATCATATGTAATAAACTTGGCCTTTTAAATCTGGTATCATGGACTCCTTCTGGACACTATAATTGAATGCTGAAGCACTATATATATATATATATAGATATATATATATATATATATATATATATATTATATTCTATATATATTATATCTATATATATATATATATATAATATATAATATATCTAGTATATATATATATATGTATGTGTGTGTGGTGTGTGGTGTGTGTGTGTGTATGTGGTGGTGGAATATTCACTAACGGAAACAAACAAAAAACAATAGAGTAAACAATAAATTTATCTTTGATTTATTGTAGGAAGGAAATATAAGATTAAAATCAGCTCTTTGATTGTCACGCCACTCATAGGATTATGAGTTTCCTATGAAATCATTCGAGCTTAAATAAAGATGGTATATTTCCTACGTTTCTTGAAACATTTCCGTAACTTCCTCGTAGAGAATCCCTGGTTTTCACACACACAAAAAGAAATAAAAATAAAAAGAGTCGTGGAATTTCAAATCGAATTAAAAATACGATTGTCTCCCCTCTTCCTGTTTCCAACATTCATCTTTCTAATCCTCTCTCCTTTCGTATATTCTGATGGTGGGAATAATCCACGGGATCATCTGTTATAGAATATCTAAAAGGCAAACGATTGTTGCTCGGCTAAGCGAATTCTGAATAGTACGCCGGATCTTGCATTCGGTTTGTCGATACTAATACTTTTCCATATTCAGACGTTTGCCATTTATATTTTGGCGACTATAAATTTCCTAAAAGGTTTCGAAAGAACTGCGAGCACTACGGTGTTTTCCAAACTGTTTTCTATCTTTTCTTGGTGAAGTTTGTTTTTGTTATTGATAATGTTCCATGAATAACAATACAAAGTGAGGCTGGAATTTTTAATCTCGACTGTTGTTCCAATATGTACACTACATATTGGAACAGCAGTGAGTGATACAGTCCATCAAAATAGGGCTGATATTCTATAGAAAACAATCATTATTTCTAAAACAACTAATACTATTTTTACTACTATTATTATCGTTAGTGAACTCTGCAACTCATTTAGTAGCTTCGCAAAATTCCCCAATTTTATCATTTTTTTTATCCACTTTGTATATGACATTTTGTGAATTCAAACTAGATTTTAATGGAATTTAATTCTGCAGTTTCATGGATAGTATTAACATATGATAAATATGTTCATTGGAACAATCATTTGAAATATTTTATACAGTATTATTTTATTATCATTAAGTAATTTACTTATCATTTTTTCTCCAATGTGTAGAAAGCCCTTTTTTTTAATTAAAACTAAAATAAATAAAGAAGACACGACGACTAACAATTGATAAATATGTTCATTAGAACATAATCATTTGATACATTTTTTGAACTGGATAAGATGTTCATGTCATAATTATTTTTTATTATCTTTAAGTAATTTTATCCTTTTGTCTCCACTTTGTATAAATCCTTTTTTTTAAATTAAAACTAAAATAAATAAAGAAGACACGGCGACCAGAACTGAAGAAGCAGAGAAGATCGAAGAAGAAGAAAGCCAAGGAAATAGGAGTTCTAATTAGCGAGCTGAAAGACCGGAACTTGTGATGATCTTTTTCTTTTACCCACTCCTCTCTCTCTCTCTTTATAGATAGTTTGAACAAAACCGCTAATTAAAAGCGATAACTTCAGGAAGATTCTGGATTCGTCAGTTGCAGGATGAAATCTGGAAGTCTTGGTCTGGTGGATATTTAGGTAAAGTATTTTGTATAAATTCGCTTATTATTTTTTGTATAGAAAGAGATGAGACGTTTTGGAACTGTACTATATAGTAATCCTTAAGGGTTTATTTAGGACTGATATTTCTTGGGGTCATTATTTTTATAAAATGTACGGTCTTTTTATTATGTTTTTAACCGTCACACGCCTCAAAGGTTTAATACATATCAGGTTAAAACCCTTTGGGGTCACTAACTAAGGAAAATTCGACTGTTTTTTTATATATATTCTAATTCCTTCTGTTCTTTTGGTTATGAGTAACTATCAAAGGTCTTTTGTTTCATTTTCCTTTCGAAATCTTATGAGATACCTGATACCGGGAAAAATATAGGGACAGAGGTATAAAATTGAAATGTGTAATTTCAAAAGTGTTTTTAAAATACCAAGTGAGTCCGAAGCATCGTCCTCCATGCTTTTCACAGGGCCAACTGTAGAAAAAAGTAATTAAATAAATTGGTAAAAAATAGATTCATCATCTCACTTACTCAGATATTTTATTACTTCATCTATAGGTGTCAATATTTTTTATCCTACAATGCAGTTATGAGCCTTCGTGTCTGTCGCCATTATGACCTGTATTATTTCTCACGATGAGTCATCTTAATATTAGTCAGATTTGTCAATGAATCAGCAATGATTGCAGTCCCTAGTCATTAATATATACTTTATAGTTTCACATCCAATTTGTGACTGCCTAAAGACCATTAGCTTTCATTATTCTCAGGGACAAGCATATGGATTACCATCACTACTTCGTTGAATCATTATTTTTTTTTAAATGTTAACCTTCACTAGTCACGAAATAAATATGGAGAGAAAAGCATCTCGATATGAGAGTTAGTTACTCTTAAATTAGTTTTATTTTAATATTTCGTAATTTATGGGCGAAAGGTCTCGTTCAAGGTGACAACTACCTAACCGCCATGTCTTTCTGTTTTGGTATCCTTGTCCTTGCCTCCTTGGTCAGTAGCCACTTTACCTCTGGGCTGTGAAGGTAAATTTCGGTTTATTGCTGTGAAGACCCGAGAGGGTGTTTGAAGAGGGAGTTGAAGTAAGGTATGTAATTTTAAATTTATTAATTTTATATTCATTGAAAATTAGTTTCGAGTGTCATTCGTATCTCTTTAAGGTAATTTTTTTTTACCTGAGAATTTCGTTTTTCCTGTGGTTATTTTACCTGGCGAGTTGTTGCCTTTTGTGAGTTAAGGTTGATTTTACTAATCTAGTGTTGAGTTTATTATCTAGTTTTTTTTTTTTTTTTTTTTGGTAGATCTTGTGTACCTATCCACGGCGGCCCAGAGTATGGCAGTTGCGGTTTTTCTCTGCAGTTTTACCTCCTGAACAAGAATTTTAAGTATTTATTCGGACGACTGTAATTAACCCCCAGGGGCCAGTACTAAAGGTAATACTTCAGAAGCACTGGATATTAAAATAAATAATCACCTACATGGAAAGAACATGTGAAAAGCAATATAAAAAGTATAGTCATTATATGAGGGATTGAACTGGGTGGAATTAAATGAGCTTGATAAGTTTTTACCTCAAATTTTTCCTAAGTCGGGAGAGGTGTTTCCTCTACGGTAATGTTTACTTTTAATGAGCCCTCTAACTTACTTTCTTACGCAAACAAAAGCAGTTCCAGTTACTCATTATTGGCTGCGAGGTGTGACATCGTTATGACTTAATGGGTTTCATAACCAATTACGAACGACTTTAGTTTAAAACTAAGTTTCACTAGCATTTCAGCGGAGTAATAAAGTTACCTGTCCAGTGTCCACTGGTATCCTTGTTTGACTGAATACTCTAGTAATGAAGCAAAAACCGGCATTTTGTCTTCCTGTAGCTATGGCAGAGGCAGTGGCTGGCCCTTCTGGCATTAATTTTGACAGACCTTCGATTTCCTACCGATTGTTTGCAGTGCAATGTGGGTTACGGGGAATTTTATCGTTTGTCTAGTGGTGGTAAAGAAGTTTATTGAATATGCTCAGACATAATTTAATTCTAAAGCAAAAAAAAGTGTTGTGGAGCTATTTGTCGTATCGACTACAACAGGAACGCATTTAGGTGTGATCCGCCACAGTAAGTAGCCTTTCTGTAACCCCTGTGGCTAGCGAGCGCAGCGCAACATTACCTCCTGCCGTGCATGCCGTGCTTGCCAAGAATCTTTAAATATGCGGATAATGCGCGAAGCGCCGTTCCGCCACGGCCTTACTGATAGCACACACAAATCGATCGTCGCGGATATGTAGTCGCTCCCTACTTTGTTTGTTTTGTTTTGGTATTGCCGCCATATTGGTTTTGGTGTTCTGCCGATTTTGGTTGGCGGTAGAGTCGCAGTGTTTAGTACTGGGCCTTGGGGGTTAATTACAGTCGTCTGAATAAATATTACTTTAAATTCTCGTTTAGTGGGTAAAACAACATAGGAAAACGTTAATTGCCATAGTCTAGGCCACCGCGGATTGCTTCTGTAGAAATACCCTTTTTTTTACTATCATATTAAGTTATTCATTCTATGAGAATTTAGTTTTTTTTTTTTTTTTTTTTTTTTTTTTTTTTTTTTTTTTTTTTTTTTTTTAAATTATTTTTTTTTTTTGGCAGTGATTCGTGTCTTAGGTTAGACCTGAGGTTGCTCGATCTCGTTTAGAATTTTGTAGCTTGAGAAATTTACTCGGCGACACTAGAGGTTGACTCCACAATGTACTCCATAGTAATACGGCTGTCTACTGCAAATTCCTGGTTACCAAATACTTTTTATAAGCCTTGAAGTTTTATGTTATGCGGTCAAGGATGGTCAGCGCAGTTTGGGCTACCGCATTTAGGATGTCTTTGGTTATTTCCATAAAAAGAATTTGGATTCTAACAGCCACAAGATAACTTGGGCTTATTTTTACACGTTCCGATTCTCATTAGTGTAAAGGTTATTGACAGTTAAGCCTTGCAGTATATTTGGTAATTCTTCAGAAGCAGTCCGCACTGGATATTAAAATAATCACCTACATGGAAAGAGCATGTGAAAAGCAATATAAAAAGCATAGTCATTATATGAGAGATTGAACGGGGTGGAATTAAATGAGCTTGATAAGTTTTTACCTCAAATTTTTCCTAAGTCGGGAGAGGTGTTTCCTCTACGGTAATGTTTACTTTTAATGAGCCCTCTTAACTTATTTTCTTACGCAAAACAACCAGAAAGGAGTGCTTTGCAGCAATAATAGTAATAATTGGGAGCACCTACTGATTCGCGGGCCCACTCGACCGCCGACCGAAATCAGCGGAAGAACACCAAAGCCAATATGGCGGCGATACCAAAACAACAACAAAGTATGGAGCGACTACATATCGGCGACCATCGATTTGTGTGTGCTGTCAGTAAGGCCGTAGCGGAATGGCGCTTCGCGCCTTATCCGCAAATTTAAAGATTCTTGGCAAGCACGGCATGTACGGCAAGAGGTAGTGTTGCGCTGCGCGCGCTACCCACAGGGTTTACAGTAAGGCTACTTACCGTGGCAGATAGATTTGGGTGTCGCATCGCTTACGCCGACGTCCTTTCGTCACTACAGAGCGATCACACCCAAAGGCGTTCCTGTCGTAGTCGATCCGACAAATCGCTCCACAACACTCGCAGTTTTTTTGGCTGAAGAATTAAATTATGTCTGAGCATATTCAATCAAGTTCTTTACCACCACCACTAGACAAATAATGATAAAATTCACTGTAACCCACATAGCACTGCAAACAATCGGTAGGAAATCGAAGGTCTGTCAAAATTAATGCCAGAAGGGCCAGCCACTACCTCTGCCATAGCTACAGGAAGACAAAATGCCGGTAATGGCTTCATTTTTCGAGTATTCAGTCAAACAAGGATACCAGTGGACACTGGACAGGTAACTTTATTACTCCGCTGAAATGCTAGTGAAACTTAGTTTTCGACTAAAGTCGTTCGTAATTGGTTATGAAACCCATGACGTCATAACGATGTCACACCTCTCGGCCAATAATGAGTAACTGGAACTGCTTTTGTTTGCGTAAGAAAGTAAGTTAGAGGGCTCATTAAAAGTAAACATTACCGTAGAGGAAACACCTCTCCCGACTTACGAAAAATTCGAGGTAAAAACTTATCAAGCTCATTTAATTCCACCCCGTTCAATCTCTCATTTAATGACTATACTTTTTATATTGCTTTTCACATGCTCTTTCCATGTAGGAGATTATTATCTTAATATCCAGTGCGGATTGCTTCTGAAGAATTACCGTATATTTTAACATCGAACCAGAATCTTATTCCGGGTATATCTAGGGTACTTATCCGCGGCGGCCCAGACTATGGCAGTTGCGGTTTTTCTATGCAGTTTTACTTACTGAACAATCCGCAGTTACGTTTCTTGCAGGGTAATTCTAAAGAATAGTTATGCACGAACTGCAAGGAACGTAACTGCGGATACGACATCCACTAGGGATTGGAGCGTTCAATGTATTTCGCTGTTTTTAGTACAGGCCCCTGGAGGTTAATTACAGTCGTCCAAATAAATATTACTTTAATTTCTGGTTCAGTAAGTAAAATAACATAGGAAAACGTCAATTGCCATAGTCTAGGCCACCGTGGATTGCTTCTGTAGAAATGCCTTATTCCGGATTTGAAAGTATTTTGAATGATTTAGTGCGCATTTAAATTTTTCTGATGAAAAAATTGGCAGCAATTAGCCTAGGTTAAGTTTTAGAGGTCCTGACTCCCCACACTTATGTGGACTATAGTGGGAAACTGCATGGGTGCTTAGGTAGAAAAAGATAGTACCAGTGAAATAGGCATACAAGGATGTAATCTGAAATTCCATGATACTTCTGCAAGTTCTGATTGTGATTAAGCTAAGGTTTAGTGATTTTTTTTTTTTAGACTTACACTAGGTAAGGAAGGATGACTTCATATTTTAGGTAAGAACGTACTTGGAACCCTAGGTTATGTTGTTAGGGGACTAGGTAAGGGTTGGGTGCCCCCTCGGTTATTGGAGCAGAATCCAATCACTTTCATTTCCAGGGCTTTAGGGTAGGTTGGTGAGGGTCCTTCAAGGACACAAGGACAGAGTCCTACAGCAGCAGCCGAGGGTAGGACGCTCTCCTTCGTCCCCTCTGTGCCTTTGGCAGGTTAGGTTAGTGCAGCCCTATTATAATTTACTGTGCTGAAAGTTAGGTTAGGTGTGATTGTTAGGCTACCTTACTAATTCAACATACTGTAACCTACGCTAGGTTACTTATGGGTGTCAGTCAGGTATAGACCCCCCACCACTCTTGATTAAGTGAGGTTAGGTTATTTTAATTTACAATTCTGTAGGTTAGGCTAAATGTGGTTGGTAGGTTGCAACCCTATTATGTTCAACTTCCTGTGCCTTGGACTAGGTTAGTTTGTGCTGTAAGCCAGGCGTGGACCTAGCAACCTAGGTTAGGGTAGGTTTAATTGCAACTAGATTTTGATATGCAGTGCTCTGTTAGGTTAGGTGGGAGGTGTCCCAGATAGGGTTGAGTCCCTCCTAGCCAAAAAAGGAACTGGTGCGTAGCTTTGGTTAAATACATCCAGTGAATAAGATAGTGCTTTTTCAAAGGTCTTTGTAATGTACAAGCAGAATATTTGTGTATACAGTTTTGACATGATGGTAAAATGATGGAAATTTATTGTAGTTTTTGTATATTTTGTAAAACCCAGTTATTCAGATAAACTGAATTTGCATATTCTCTTTCAGGAGCAGCTTGTGAACGTCTGTCAGGTGAAGCTTGTGCCAGGAGCTTTTGGAGAACTGGCTTTACTTATATTCCACCATCATCAATGACAATAAAGAGCTGGCAATAAGTCTGCAGTCACCTATTGTAAAACCATGATTAAGACTGCTGCCATTTCTGGGAAATCGAAATATGGCAAGAATACAGCTGGATGCAGTAACGAACATTTTTATAGTAAGAGAACTGTCTTTAGAGTTGGATAGCTTATTTAAAAAATATGATAAATGAAGGATAGAGGCATATTTTAGTAACGATTCCAATTTTTAAGTTGGTATTATTTTACTTATGGACATTAATTGCTTTCAACATAAAATATAGGTTTTTCTGTTGTATTGTGATGTGATTTGAATGATTTTGAGGTTTATTTCCATCGCAAATGAATACTTATCCTTCCACCACCCCTCCCCCTATAGATAACAATCTGTGGGAACCTCCTTGGGAAGCGGGGTTTTGGGTGGGGGAGACAAAGTAGGTAAAAACAGGGCAAAATGGAGGAAAAAAAAAAACTAAATATAACATTCAAACATATAAAAATGGACCTATCCCTGGAGCACTTACAGATTCGCGGGCCCACTCGACCGCAGACTGAAATCGGGGGAAGAACACCAAAACCAATATGGCGGCAATAACAAAACAACAACAAATAAATTAGGGAGCGACTACATATCCGCGACGATCGATAAGGCCGTGGCGGAACGGCGCTTCGCGCCTTATCCGCATATTTAAAGATTCTTGGCAAGCTCGACATGTTCTGGCAAGAGGTAATGTTGCGCTGCGCGCACTAGCCACAGGGGTTACAGTAAGGCTACTTACTGTGGCGGATAGATTTGGGTGTCGCATCGCTTACGCCGACGTCCTTTCGTCCCTACAGAGCGATCACATCCAAAGGCGTTTTTGTTGTAGTCGATCCAACAAATAGCTCCACAACACTCGCATTTTTTTAGCTTTAGAATTAAATTGTCTTTGACCATATTCAATCACAACTTCTTTACCACCACTAGACAAATAATCATAAAATTCACCGTAACCCACATTGCACTGCAAACAATCTGTAGTAAATCGAAGGTCTGTCAAAATTAATGCCAGAAGGGCCAGCCACTACCTCTGCCATACCTACAGAAAGACAAAATGCCGGTTTTTGCTTCATTATTCGAGTATTCAGTCAAAAAAGGATATCACTGGACACTGGACAGGTAACTTAATTACTCCACTGAAATGCTAGTGAAACTTAGTTTTCGACTAAAGTCGTTCGTAATTGGTTATGAAACCCATGACGTCATAACGATGTCACACCTCTCAGCCAATAATGAGTAACTGGAATTGCTTTTGTTTGCATAAGAAAGTAAGTTAGAGGGCTCATTAAAAGTAAACATTACCATAGAGGAAACACCTCTCCCGACTTAGGAAAAATTCGAGGTAAAAACTTAATGTTTTTTTTTCTCAAGTATGCATTAGCGACAATAATATATTGAGAAGAAGTGTTTTGTTATCACTTCCTTAACATAGTGAACTAAGTTAAAATACGCTACATTATTTATGTCCATAAATAAAATACCTTTAAGTTTTTGTTAGAAACGACCAAGCATTCCAGATTGTCATATGTATTGTTTATACAGTTTAATTAAAAGTTGGGAATATTACATTCCTCATAAATTTTATAGCAGAATTAGTTAATTTTTTGAAAATTTGGGGTAATTCTAAAAAACTCGCACAGACTGCAAGGAACGTAACCACGAATAAGTCATCAAATGTATTTCGCCGTGTTTAGTACTGGCCACTGGGGGTTAATTACAGTCGACCTTCCAAAAATAACGGTAGATTCTTAATAAGCAACCCGAATACTAAAGGAAACTGTATTTTCTAAAGAAATACCCTACGCTGAGTTATTAAGATTTACCAAATTTGGGAAGAATCCAACATGCCGGGCAAAAGTTTTCATAGGGGATGTAAAAACCTTTGGAGTTGGAACTCCATGTTGGCTACGTATTGATCTTTCTATAGTTTGGAGTAAAAAACCATTACTATTTTGGCATAAGTTCGCATAGAATTTTCTATTGAATACATATGATGACTGTAAAGTTAATGTCTTCTCGTTTTTACAGGGTTGAAATGGTACATAACTGCGAAGGAAATCTATATCTTCTGCTCAATATGGACACTGCAGATATTCGCTATTCCCTGGAACACTGAATTATATTCCATGATAGGTTTCAAGTGGTGATGAACTGAAGTTCTGCCGAAGATTATCTCAACTTGTATACTACATGGAAGAAATATAAATCATATATTATGTCGCTGATTCAACAGCCCAGTAATTAAGCCTGGATTTGACCTAACTACACCTGCCAATCTATGAATAGAATTGGCTATTATAACGCAGTTATGAGTTATTGGTATATTTACTATAATTTTGAACAGCAGTTGCATGCATGCAAGGAATATTACCGCTTTCACGTTCTGTTTTTAACATTCCATTGCTCAGGAGTGCAATAGAAGTTTTGCATAGATTTTACATTACTCATTCTTTAAACATAGACAGCAAAGAATTCACAGAGCAAATACGTACAGTCAAACGAGGTAATGCAATTTTTTTTCCTATTCATTTGAAGTTCTTGATGCATGAATGTTTATTTAAAGTAACATGGAGCCTTAACACCAACTCATTGATGTCATATTGTATTAACTTGTTCCAATCAGTCCTTTTACCCTCAATAGTTTCCTTACTGATCTTGTGTTCATATTTGCGTAGTATAAAGATGCTGAATTGAGACGGAAAAGAATAAAGTACATTTACAGTAAATAAACTTAGTCACTGTGCCAGAAGTACGTTTTAAGTCTTGCCTTTTAGTCTTGAACTTAGAGTTTCAGAGCTTACGATGAAGGTGCAAGCATTTTAGTTTGCTTTCAATAAAAATAAAATAACCTTTAATCCTACAGAGTTATTTCAAATTAAGTTAATTTTAGTGTATTCTCTAGTGCCTCAATATGAACATAGTACATGTTAACTCAAAAATAGGCTCAAAAGTTACTTGATGCTGTAGTTGCTTCATCATATACCCGATAACCTTTAGATGCCTTAATTAGCTGGAATTTAACTCTGAATTCAGTTGTATAGGAACTCGGTAATTATAACCAGATTTGCATTTATAAATTTTTATGCTTCAGCGAGTTTAGATACCTAAAACTGTGATTGGTTATCTGTATGAAATCAGTTAACATTGTCTTGAATAAGTATTGAAATAATGACTTAGTTATGAAATTTGGTAACCTTAAGCATGTGTTAAAATTGAGGAAATTGAACACTTGAGGGTTAAAAGGACCGAAGGAATATGGATGATCATGAGTATTTTAATTAGTCTTTGACAGTCGTGTTTCCATTTTTTTTTTTTTTTTTATTTAAAGAGCCTAGCGTCTGTTAACTGTTCATAGACTTGTCATGCTTTAACATATGACTTCTCGCCCCCCTGGCCAAAACGATCTTTCATAACTTTGGATGATGGGAATGCTGGGGGGAGAGTAAAATGGCCTTTACTGATGTACAGTCCTGTTCAAGTGCAGGATTGTCATCAGTTTATCATTTTCATTTCATTTCTCATTTTTCCATCTAGCCATAATTTCATTTCAGCGCTGAATGATCTTATTGGTCCCAGCGCTTGGGCTATGCCCTAAATTCCATAATCCATCCATCCATATGACTTCTCATGTTGTGCAAGATTGTGTACAGTACACTACCTCAAACTAAATTACCAAGATATGCGGCTGACTTTTAAGCTATTAATTTACAGAAAGTTTACGACAATCTGTTTGTAAATGTGAAACTTGCCTGTTTATACTGTTTCTTGCTAATATTGTTCTTCAGAATTGTCATTTAATGTATAAGGTAACCTATGACAAATATCCCTGTCAATTAAGCTAAAATTAAGCTCAAAAGTTACTTGATAGTTTCAGACAGCCTTTAGAAGCCTAATTGCATGAAATTTAACTCTGAAGAGTTTCATAGAAACTTTATAATTAGATCCAGTTGTGCATTTTTAAGCTTGATGAATTTTGCCTCATTAATTTTGAATCACTGGTTTTAAATATGAAAATCTCCAATTGGTTACATGCATGAGAGCAAGACAAGTGTTTTGAATATACACACAAATAACTTTCAGACACTGGTTATTTTGTGAATCGTGTTGAAAATCACTTCAGGTTATCTTGAGCATGTTTTGTCAAATGAGGAAATTGAACATTGAGGGTTAAACAGACCTTAGGTAAACAGATGATGCCGCATTTTACATTAGTCTTTTGCCAGTCGAGTTGCCATAGATTTCTTTTTTGTCTAAATAGACCCAGTGTCAGTTTCCTCAAGCCTTCATAGATATCAATGTGGAAATTGTCATTTCTGTAAGATTATTTACTGTACATTACATTAAACAAGTTACCAAAATGTGTGACTGACTTTAAAGCTATTAGCATCAACTTTACAGCCTTTCATTTATTCATTAGATGTAAGACTTGCCTGTTTTGCAATTTTTTGCTATATCGCAGAATCTTTTGTTTCACTGAACTTTTATATTTCTCGGCATTTATTTACGGTATTCTTATGTCATATCCCTAGATCTTTACTTAAGCATGTTACTAGTGCTACATTATTAGTTAATTTGATTTTTGTTTTATTTGTATACACAGTTTAATCTGACCAGGTAATTTATTCGTGATTTGCTTAAGCAAGCACAGAAAAAGACATAAAGTACAAACACAGGGATTTTCCAGTATAGGTCCAAACTTTTTAAAACTTTTGCTGTTATTAAATAGAAATGCTGGGTTAGAGGTTGTAATTTGATTTGACACGGTGTCCAACGGTCTCTCTCTCTTTCTCTCTCACCTCTCTCTCCTCTTTCCTTCTCTCTCTCTTCTCTCTTCTCTTCTCTCGCTCTCTCTTCTCAGAAACCAAGTCACTATTCTTGTGTTCGGCAAGTCTCGATTTTTGTATTCATCCTTATTAAAGTTATTTTGTAAACTTAATTATTACTTAGTTCTCTCGCCACTACTACAAAATGTGGAATAAAGATGAATTGTAAATGTAGATTTTTATGTTTACAGTCTTCAAAATTCAGTCAAACGTAGATCATGCCAAAGGCTTGTTTGATGTAACCATTATTGCCATATTTTTTTTCATTGATTCTCATGAGTGTCAGTGATGAATTATAACTTAAAATGACAGAACTGCTGTAATAATGGTATACACATTATTGGCTGCTGTTTTTAAGCATTTCATAGTCTGTATATAGTGAAATACCCTGTAATCAACTTGTAATTGCACTAGATGTGTTAAGATAATTTGCAGTCTTGTGTTTTGCAAATGAAAGCGTAAAGTTGTGAAAAAAAAATCCTGAAGGGAGTTAGGAATAGTTCTTAAATGTGAGTTTTAGTTCTTGAAGTTATTTTTCTTTAATGCTAGTCCTAAATAGGGTTTAGTTTTGTAGAAGGTAAGAAGAGTACTTAAATGTTAATCATAAGTGTTAAGGAAGTCATAAAGTTTTTGGTTTTTAAAGGAAGTTCTAAGGAATAGTTCTTGAGTCCTAAAGAGGGTTTAGTTCTTTTAAGTTATGATAGTTCATAAATGAGTCCTAAAGAGAATTTAGTTCTTATGGGATTAGTTCTAGAATGAAGTAATAGTTCTTAAATGAGTCTTAAAAGAGGGTATAGTTATTAAAGGATTAGTTCTAGAATGAATAAGTTCTTAAATGAGTCCTAAATGAGGGTTATAGTTCTTATGGGATTAGTTCTTGAAGGAAGTAAGGAGTAATTCCTAAATGAGTCCTAAAGAGGGCCTAGTTCTTGAAGGAAATGTTCAGATAAAGTAGTTGAAATTTAAAATGGAGATTTTAAAATTATTAAAAACCAGGAGCGTCATGATTCATGTTTAAATACTTTTTTTTTTTTTTTTTTTTTTTTTTTTTTTTTTTCTAAGATTTTTTGGGATACACATGATTTATATGAAACTGTTTTGTCAGATAAAGAGCATTTTCGTGTATAGATTATTGTATTTAAGATGTGATTGCAAAGCAGAACAAGAAGTCGTAGGCAGTGAATGTTACCATGTAGAATGAAATTTGAATTATAATATAAAATGGACATTTCAATAAAATTCAAGAATGACAAATTCAAACAAGATTGTACAATTTCATGCAGATAAGAGAAATTAAATGTTAGTTAGTTATGCATTCTTTTATTTATCAGAATCCATAGTATAATACGAAAGTTACAAATGAAAGCAGTAAAAAAATCTAATATAAAGATAAGATAGCAGCGAGTATTCTCCATACTCAAACGTTCATATGACCGAGCATTCTCCCCCATAAGCTCCCAAACCCATTCTCCCTCCCCCATCCAACACCAGCAAATGCCTGCATCCTCGCCACAAACAAAGGCCAGAGAGCTCACGAAGTAGGACTGCTTTTAACTAGCCACTTGTGCATTTGGACTGCCCTTCTCCCTCATACAGAGCTAGTTCACTCCTGATGGAAAGAGCTGTTACAGGGTGTTTCATAAATATACGTGGTGTCAAATGGTTGAATAGTAACCTGGTAATTCATTTTGGATCACCCTGTCCTCTTTCAGATCCGACTGTCTGGTGTTGAATTTTTTCCTGGCTACTTAGGCCATGTCAGTTATTGCCTTGAAATGTCCATAATATTTTAAATGGTTTTGAATAATCAAATTCTTGAATGTTTAGAGGCTCTAACTACTACTTGCAAAATATCAAAAATAGACTTGATCGGCAAAAAGGAACTTTGCAACAAGGAACTTTTAATTGGCAATTAGGAACTTGTTACTGTAACTAGGGACTTATACAAAACCTGGCTTGAGAAAAACTATGAATACAAAATCTGGCTTGAGAAAAACTCTAAAGTCTTAAATTTAAAATGTTTTATTGTAGAAATCTGAATGTCATAAATGTGACAGGTTTTAGTACCATCGGTTTTGTTTTAAGTGAAATATGAGAGCACCGTTGAATCTATGACAATAAATTGGTTCCAGATTTATTGAAACCTCATTTTCTGAAAGTTTCAGACGGCAGGTAAAACACAGAAAACGGATTCTCTTCCTCCAATGGAACTCAATGATGAAAAAAAAACTTCCCGTTTTCTTTGTCCCTCTGGACATCTGAACTCCAAACAAAGTTCAATATTTGGAGTCTTATATGCCATATATATCACGGGAACGTTCGTAAGTAGCGTTTTCACATTGCTGAATATATAAATAAAAATGAAGGAAAAGAAAAGCCCACCAAGGCCCTCCCCAGTCCCACCTAGTAACTGAATAGTTACACGAAATGTTATGAGTTCTGTTTAGGCAAAGTTAGTAGGCCCTTGAATGCTTTCCTTGTCCTTCCTTTATTTTAAATATTTGATTATTAATCTTAGTTTATTGCACAGATTTTGAGTTAAAAAAAAAAACAAGAACAGTCTGTCATTATTGAAATCTGGTGCTACAACGAGACTACAGGACAAAAGTTTGACATTTAGTTTGGGCAAAATTATTGAATTTTTCGAGTTAGGAAAACTGGTCATATGATGATAACGTCTACAAATGGGGGCTGGGAGCAGGAGAGGTTGCTGGAAGGATTCATTTTTCTAGTTGGGAAAACTTGTCAAATTGATCATTACCTTTACAAAGGGGCTGTGGGGGCGGGGCGGAGGGGAGGTTGCTGGAAGGATTCGTTTTTCGAGTTGGGGAAAATTGGTTAAAACTGATAATTGCATCTACAAAAGGGGGAATCTGGAATGTCACCATCAGCCTTATTTGCAATTGCAGCCACGATCCATTACCCAAGACACCAGAGGCCCTTTCAAAAGCAGACGAGGTCCACAACTGACCAAGAGGCCTCTTAACTGACCTCGTCCCATTTCATGTACATGATTGAGTCAGGTCAAAGAGAAGAGGCGCGCAAGACTACTGCCCTGACTACCTGATTCCTCTTCTCCCAGAAGATAGCCAGATCGGACCGAAGTGCGCAGTCACCTTACGCGCGGGCCACCAAATCACTTTAGCGAATTCTGTGCAATAAGTTCTCAAATAGGGACCCTTTGGAAATCAACGTGGAGAGGCGCACTTAACATATAAAACAATAAAAATATAACCATTTAGGAATTAGCTGTCTTACTGCAACCAAATCAACAGAGCCTAGGAAACACAGGACCTTAATTTACCAAGAAATAAAGCTTTGGAAAACCGTGTTTTATAATTAACATACAACCAGTCAGCACAGTATAAAACACAGTAACTTACGAAATGAAGTTATCGAGATGATTGCGTATAACCCGTTGCATCATGGTCTAGTGTAACGAACGGGTCCAAGTTGCGTACATGTCTAATTTTAGCGCGAAAAAAAATTAAAAATTTTTTATTTTAAAAAAGCGTAAAAAATTCAAGTCTTGACTGATTCTCTATATAGGTCGATGAAATAACTTTGCTGGTTAATTAATCAAAGAAATTCATTCTAATGCGTTTCAAGATTTTAACCACTGAACAGTCTTAAAAATGCAGATGCATATGATGTATTTAAAAGAAATTTAATCACCGACGTTAGAATTTTAATGGGTATTTAAAAGTGATTTTACAGAGACTTTACGTCTGAGGTTTAGCAGAGCACTATAGTGTATACTGATTACATATTTAATACGCAGATTTTATTTTTTCTATTTTTTAGTTTCTTGCTACACGGTATAAAATTCCTTTCAGATATCTATACAATTTTTAAAGCCCTCCCGAATTCGTATTTAGCCACATATATACCACTATTTAATTCATTATTTTAGGTCTAAAAACATCTAATTTAAAGATTTTGAAAGTAATAGGAATTAATATATTCAAAATTCAAAGGGGACAGTAAAAAGAATGACGCATTTTCCTCTGAAGTTCTAATTCAACTTTAAGAGAAATATTATACCAGCTAATAAAATCTGGCAAATAATTTACCAACACCTTACAGTGGAATTCACTACACCCTGAGAGTACACAACCTACACATTCCACAGTTAACCACCTATATTTCCGGACTATTACTCTCTAGTATCAAATCTCCACACATATATCAGGCCTTTTCGAACACACTATACTGATGTGCAAGAAATTAAATCATTTAGAGAAAATGCACCAGACATTTTTCTAAAAGCAGAATTTTCACACAGAAACACATCAGGGATTAAAAATGAAAAAAGAAATTTTAATACGAGAGAGAGAGAGAGAGAGAGAGAGAGAATGAGATGATTTTAATACGTGTGAGAGAGAGAGAGAGAGAGAGAGAGAGAGAGAGAGATAATTTTAATACGTGGGAGAGAGAGAGAGAGAGAGAGAGATGAGGAGAGAGAGAGATGAGAGAGAGAGAGAGAGAGATGAAAATATGAATTTTAATACGTGGGACAGAGAGAGAGAGAGAGAGAGAGAGAGGAAATGACCCAGTACCTGTTCTACATGTTTATTCTCAAATAACTGCCAAATATCGGATGTTTATATTGACCAAACCAAATACTTAGACCACCTACTCGAAATCTAGGGTAAGGAACTATACAAATAATGTACAAAAATGCCTTAATTAAAACTGGTAAGCTAATCATCTAAGTATTAAGATTTTCCTTCATACAAATCGTCAAACAAATATTTAAGATTAAAACTTTTAATGAGTCATCACCATATATTAACTACCAAAGTACAAGTGAGTGTACTACCTAAGTACTCAAAAAAAAATGACTACATATAATACTGCACATGGAACTAGCTTGGTTATGTCCACTGTTCAAAACTGTTATCCTGTACTTAGATGATGAAAGAAGTAAAGTAGGGGATAAATAACACTGATGAATTCCCAAATAGATATTCCATTGGGCAACAACTTTACATCATTATTGGACTTGTTAAACCTACTCAGCAAAGTACCTAAAACAGGTATATTCCCGCACATCAGTATGTGAAGCCTATACATTTAACAAGTTAAACAACCGAAAAAATACTTTTACCAAACAATGATATACTGCACCATGACAAACTACAAAGAACAGCAAAACAAAAAAACCAAGGCAACCTCCGTATACTAACTAACGACAGGAAGCGAAAAAAAAATCAAACCACAAATGAGTCAAACTTCACCTATAATTACACAAGCACAGACGAACTCAAACAAACCATCTCTTGTATCCTCAACGCAGCACACAAGCTTTCTCTCTCTCTCTCTCTCACACACACAGACACACACATAGAAACTCTCTGTCTGTCTCTCTCTCCTATTCTCTCCCTCTCTCACACACAAACAAATCATCTTTCCTCCTCTCTCTCTCTCTCTCTCTCACACACACACACATACAAACAAAACATCTTTCGTATCCTTAACGCAGCACACAAAAATCCCCCCACCCCTCTCCACCCCCCCTCCTCTCTCTCTTACGTACACACACAAACAAACAAACCATCTTCCCCCCCACCCCCTTCCATCTCTTTCTCTCTCCCTCTCACACACATACAAACAAACAAACAATCTTTCGTATCCTCAACACAACTCACCAATATTCTCTCTCTCTCTCTCTCTCTCTCTCTCTCTCTCTCTCTCCTCTTCTCTCTTCTCCTCTCTCTCACACACACACACACACACACAAACAAACAAAACATCGTTCGTATCCTCAACACTACAAACATACATCATCCTCTCTCTCTCTCTCTATCTCTCTCTCTCCCCCACACAAACACACACACACAAACAAAAAAACCAAAACATCGTTCGTAATCAACCTACAAACTACATCTCTCTCTCTCTTCTCTCTCTTCTCTCTCTCCACCCTCTCCTCTCTCTCTCCCACAAACACACACACACAATCGACAACTTCCAAAGCAACGAGATATTTGGAAAATTATTACACAGGTCTTCTAAAGGTGACTGTTGCAGTTCTTTATCTCTTCTTTTATGTTATGAACACAAAAGGTAGAAATCCGAGGCAAATTGGGCAGTTCTGGACCGGGCTGGAACCCTTTCCAGAAAGCCCAGATATCTCAGGGTATCAGATAGTACTCAAATGCAAAACTCCAGAATTACCACGTCATTAAATTTCTTTATACATTTACGTTAAGAGCAATTGTCATCAACATTTTACGTTTTCATTAACCCGAATCTTTCAATTATTTAATTTGACAGCGACAGTTTACACGGATATCACGTCAGCTTCAAAACATCCAAACATCATCTCGAGAGTATTCTATATCACAATCTCTTTACATTTGGTAAAATGTAGTACACTACATACATTACACTGTTCATGACATTTATGCCAACAATTTGTTACCATTCATAAGATATAGTTTATACAAATTCACAAATACGAAATTATAAACCAAAACCTGTACACAGTTGACATTACAAACTTCCACAATTCAAGATTTGTAGATTTTGAAATAATCTGACAGAACTTTAGAGCCGAGTTTTTAAGCAACTTAAACAAGGCATGACAAGGCAATTGCTGCTCGTGACTTTAGCTCTCAGGATAAAATCATCCTTGATCAGACAGCTGAAAAAATAAGTGGACCAAAATCCAAAATTTTTACCAGGAGAGCATGCCAACATTTGACAAGTACAGTATATCCGAGTTCACACATCAGTAGGCTACAGTGCTCTCATTACACCAGGTAAAAGGATGAGAACTAGTTCTGTATGTGGGAAATTCATGAACAGCCTAAATGAACAAGTGGTTCCTCAGTTACAAGCAAGATGTACTTTCGTGGTTCTCTAGCCCTTTTGGGGAGAGGAATAAAATTGCAAATGCTGATGCTAGGAAGGGGGGATGGTGGAGGGTAGGGGGAGTGGGGCTGAGGGAGGTTTGTCAGTCATATGAACGTTAATTAAGTTTTTGAAAGTCTTTTTAACATTTTGAGTTTGGAAAAAGGATGGATCAAGGAGAGGGAACGGGAGATCTGGAATTGGGGGTAAGCATCAGATGGTTAAGAAGGAAAGTTCTGCACAATTAAATCTAAATTTAAATTTGACGTTTTTCTCGTGTAGCCCTGCAGAGAGAGAGAGAGAGAGAGAGAGAGAGAGAGAGAGAGAGAGAGAGAGAGAGAGAGATTGTTGGAAATACACTGAATTTAAGGGAGCTTTCCTGTAATATTCTACTACTGGCTGACCAACCCAGCACTGCCTGGGAAAACCCTGAATGACAACCGATAAACTTTCTCTGTCTCTCTCCCTAATACCCCCTTCTACTCTCTCTCTCTCTTCTCCCTCTCTCTTTCTTCTCCCTAATAATCCCTCTACTCTTTCTCTCTTTTTCCCCTCTTTCTCATCCCTAACACACCCTCTACTTCTCTCTCTCACTCTTTCCCTCTCTCTTATCCCCAACACACATATATATAGAGGTTTCCACTGTAGTTTTTCTATTGCCACCATTGCTCACGTTGGTGTCTGCAGGTAACTATAGCCTACATCTGAAAAGAAAAATCAGACCATATTTTGTAAATAAGTTCTGGGGGCCTTAATGCCACATATCTCCAGGGTTGTTATATATATATACATATATATATATATATATATATATATATATATATATATATATATATATATATACATATACATATACATATACATATATATATATACATATACATATATATATGCATATACATAATATTGACATATAACATATTATAACCATATACATATATATACATACACACACACACACATATATATATATATATATATATATATATATATATATATATATATATATATATATATATATATATGCAAAGGATTTTTTTTTTAAATATCATAAAATACAGTACAGTAGTTTATTGTTCTCTAAAACTATGTGGACCGCTATATATGAGTTATTAACAACTTTTTTTCACAATGCTGTCCAGTTCTTTAGAATTATTTAAGGAAAAAAATTTAATAAACTTAAATGATAAGGGTTCAGGAGTTAACATAGATTTTTACATGAGAGAGAGAGAGAGACCAAAGCCATAAATAATTGAAAAGGAAACAGATTTTTGTGAATAAAATAATGCTTAGCATTTGACATTAGCTGAATACCACGTTTCCAGACTTTGAACACATTGCCAAAGTCCAGAGGTGGAAAGCAGCACCAGTATTTTTTAATGTATTCTTATGTAAATTTTAAGATATCATCCAGATACGGTCAGTTCATGAGTACACACATTATGTTTGATTTATTTTTTAATAGAACTTACTAATAAACAATATGTTGCCCTAAGGTGGTTTCAATATTTTATATTACGAAACTTTCACTAAATATATTTTTCCAAGGCACAGACGTTAAACTATTTGATTCCTATGCTAACCTAGCCTAATATCTATTTGATTCCTATGTTACCCTAGCCTAGTGTCTATTTGATTCCTATGTTA
>NC_061103.1:6833839-6836339 GCF_015104395.2 Macrobrachium nipponense | reverse complement strand
CTTTTCGAATTGCCTCTTATCTTCTGCACTACTATTACTCTCTTTTTTATATGTATAAGTACATCCACAATCTCCTATTCGTTCTTTCCATTCTACGAAAGGAAAGTTGAAGTCACCAGATAGGAGAATAGTCCAGTCCTTGTGATTTCTACTTATATCATCCAATTTTTCAATTATTAAGTCAAACTCTTTAGTATTAGGAGGTCTATATATTACTATGTTCATTAATTTTTCAGATTCAAATTCTACCGCTATTAGTTCACATTCTGAGTTACTATATTTCTCATATATTTTTTCCTTGTTTTTTGTCTTTTCCCATATATTGCGGTTCCCCTTGATTCTTATTTTTTCTATCTGATCTATAAGTTTGGAACCCTTTTATTTGATCATCATTCCCAGTCTCTTGGGAATACCAGGTTTCACTTATATTCATTATATCTATTTTCTTTTCAATTTGGGTTAGTTCTTCTAAGTACTCTATTTTTCTTTTTGAGTTACTCGTAACTAAACCCTGCGCATTCATCACTATGATGGTTTGCGTGTTTTCTCCTTCATTTAATATTGGTAGTAATAAGGATTTTCCCATGTCTCTTTCCTGTTCTGGTATGTTGTTCTTTTTTTCATTTCCAGAAATTCTGACATTAAAAAATCCAACTTTTCCATAATATTTGATTCTTCCTTCATTCATAATTATTCATTTTGTGTCTGAATCTGCAATTTTCTCCGTTTCTGCAAATATCCTCTTGCATAATAAATACAGTTATTATCCCTTGAGTAGAATTTTGGAGCTGATGCATTGAAAAATTTTTTGCTGACAATCTCTGCATATCTCATTGGTGGTTTGCTTTTCTCTTTTACCTGATATTCTTGATTTCTCTCTTTATTTGTTTCTTTCTTATTTTGGATTTTATTAGAGAGAGAGAGAGAGAGAGAGAGAGAGAGAGAGAGAGAGAGAGAGAGATTCAGATGGTCGGTTAGCCTATTCATTGCTCGTTCTTTCCATTAAGAAATTCCTTTTCAAGAGTTGATTGAAAACCAGAAAAGGCCTGATTTTTATACTGAGGTCCTGTCGGTCATACTCTGAAATCTCAGTTCAGTAGTAAATACTCAATTTTGCAAGTTCTAGTATTCATTCATTTAATCGTGATTAAAACATAAATCTCCAGAAGTTTTAATATAGTGGCATCTTGCATCTAAGGTGAATGAAGAGAACATGTTTGCCGATATTCTCGATGACGAGGTTACTCCCTTATTGGTGAAACTTTATGGAAATTATTTTTCTTGTTAACTGAACTTAAATTCTAGATACCTTTAGTTACAACCACACAGTACTACCACCCACAAATACATACATATCATATATATAATATATTATATATATATATATATATATATATAATATATATATATATATATACATTATATATATATAATATATATATATATATATATATATATATATATATATATATATATATATATATATATATATATATATATATATATATATATATATATATATATAATATATATATATATATATATATATATATATATATATATATATATATATATATATATATATATATATACTATATATATATATATATATATATATATATATATATATATATATATATATATATATATATATATATATATATATATATATATATATATATTATTATATATATAATACTATATATATATATTATATATATATCTAATATATATATATATATCTATATATATATATAGTATATATATATTAAATAATATATATATATATTATCTATATATATATATATATATATATATATATAATATATATATATATATATATATATATTTATCTATATATATTTATATATATCATAGGTAAGAAGGAGATGGAGCGAAAGAGCAAATGACATTTAAGCTCCATGAACGCTTGAACAATAAGGGCAGGAGGTGAATTCATAGTCTTTATAAATAACATTTATGGCGTAATGCTTTTAAACAAGGCCAGTTTGCGCCAAAGTGATAAAGGCAAAAGAAACTCTCTCTCTCTCTCTCTCTCTCTCTCTCTCTCTCTCTCTCTCTATTCTTAGACTTTTAGGAATGCCTTTGTGATACACGTATATTTTCTCAAGCACATCTAAATAATCATAAATATGAAAGGATTAAAAAGTGCATGGTACCCTTTGTGTCACTAAGTCGCTGCGGATAACCTAACCTAAAAGTATGTTGCAACGAAGCAATATCTATTAAATCTATTAAGGGAATAAGTATACGATGTCTCATAAGAAAATTTAAAAAATTATTGTTATTTATTCTTTTGTCTTCATGTGAACCATAGTTACTATAATAGATTCACATCAATTGTGCATCTGATGTCTTGGCCAGTCCGTTACGACGCTCCTGATTGGCTGTTGATAAGCCTATCACAGGGCTGGAAACTCTCCTCAGCCTCTCTCGAGAGTTCACATAGGCTGGATGTATGTTCCACCACTTCTGATGG
>NC_061103.1:6818839-6828839 GCF_015104395.2 Macrobrachium nipponense | reverse complement strand
ACGAAGTTGTTTTTCGACTTCTAAGAACTGAATAAAGCTAAATATTTCAACTAATTAAGAAATACCTAAGTTACCATTAACAATAGACAAGAGTAAAACTAACAGCGTTTTTTGGTACTACATAAAGTTCGGTATAATGAACTATACTTAACAAATAAACTGAAAAAATACAAAATACTGATCGTATATCTCAATCATAAAAGACCCCTCTCATGCACTGAAGAAGCTGAGAATAGGTTAGTATTCTTGATGGAGCTAAGTAATAATGTATTCCTTCATCTCTGGCATTAATCTCAACAGACTAGAATGGAAATACGTGTAATAATAATTAGGTTAGGAGCAAAATTCTAAATAGTCATATCACATGTTGTCATGTTCGCTTGTGTTATTAAAATGAAAGAAAACAAAAACAAAAATCACATAATGATGTATTATGAAGATAGGTAGTTTTTGTCTTTCAATGTTTCAGAAATCTGATGTTCTGGCAACTGTGATTTTGGATTAAGTCTTTACTTGCATGTTATAGAGTTAGGTTTAAACATTCACACACTAAATATATATATATATATATATATATATATATATATATATTATATATATATATAATATATATATATATATATATATATATATATAGAGAGAGAGAGAGAGAGAGAGGAGAGAGAGAGAGGGAGAGATAGAGAGAGAGAGAAAAGGCCATAGAAAGTTAGTATGAACATTTAATAGATCGATCGGTTATCCCCCCTTGTAATCAGCAAAAGTTCTGAGGAGATGACCTGAGGATTAGGATTCCAGAAGTTCGTTATTTTAACTTTGTTGTATTTCGTTTAGTGTAAAAGTTCTGTGATATGCTGTACGTTACCTTTGATGAGATGAAGTAGTCTCATTTCAAACAGAACCAGAATACTATTATTATTATTATTGATTATTATTACTATTTATTATTATTATTATTATTATTATATTATTATTATTATTATTATTTGCTCCATCACAGTCCTCCAATTCGACTGGGTGGTATTTATAGTGTGGGGTTCTGGGTGCATCCTGCCTTTTAGGAGTCCATCACTTTTCTTACTATGTGCGCCGTTTCTAGGATCACACTCTTCTGCATGAGTCCTACAGCGACTTCAGCCTCTAGTTTTTCTAGATTCCTTTTCAGGGATCTTGGGATTGTGCCTAGTGCTCCTATGATTATGGGTACAATTTCCACTGGCATAACACATATCCTTCTTATTTCTATTTTCAGGTCTTGATACTTATCCATTTTTTTCATCTCTTTCTCTTCAACTCGGGTGTCCCATGGTATTGCGACATCAATGAGTGATGCTTTCTTCTTGATTTTATCACGTATCACCCTATCTGTTCTGATACCATAGTCCCAGAGGATCTTAGCCTGATCGTTTTCTATCACTCCTTCAGGTTGGTGCTCGTACCACTAATTACTGCAAGATAGCTGGTGTTTCTTGCACAGGCTCCAGTGGAGGGCTTTTGCCATTGAATCATGCCTCTTTTTATACTGGTTCTTTACAAGTGCCGGACATTCGCTTGCTATGTGGTTTAAGGTCTCATTTTTCGTATTGCACTTCCTACATATGGGAGAGATGTTATTTCCATCTATCGTTCTTTAAACATAACTGGTTCCTAGGGCCTGATCTTGTGCCGCTGTTATCATTCCTTCAGTTTCCTTCTTGAGATTTCCCCTCAGTAGCCATTGCCAAGTCTCATCCTCATCGCTGGCCAGTTCTTTAGTCTGTCTAATGTCTTGTCCGTGCTTTGGTTTGTTGTGCCACTTCTCTGTTCTGTTAGTCATTCTCCTGTCTCTGTATATTTCTTGGTCTTCCCCTACTTTTATCAATCCTTCTTCCCATTCACTCTTGAGCCACTCGTCTTCACTGGTTTTCAGATATTGGCCCAGTGCTCTGTTCTCGATGTTGACGCAGTCCTCTATGCTTAGTAGTCCCCTCCCTCCTTCCTTTCGTGTTATATATAGTCTGTCCGTATTTGCTCTTGGGTGTAGTGCTTTGTTTATTGTCATATGTTTCCTAGTTTTCTGGTCTATGTTGCGGAGTTCTGCCTTCGTCCATTCCACTATTCCTGCGCTGTATCTGATTACTGGCACTACCCATGTGTTTATGGCTTTTATCATATTTCCGGCGTTGAGTTTTGACTTGAGTATCGCCTTGAGTCTCTGCATATTCTTTCCTGATCGTGTCCTTCATCTCTTGGTGTCTTATTATTATTATTATTATTATTATTATTATTATTATTATTATTATTATTATATCATTATTATTATTATTATTATTATTATTATTATTATTATTCAGAAATATAAACCCTATGCATACGGAACTGACCCATGACTTTCAAATGGAAAAAATTACCGTGCACTTAAAATAAATAGATAAATGAATAAATAAAAACATAAAGATTTGTCAATATTGTTTTTTAATGTTAATTTTTTTTCTACGAATAATAGTATTTTTTTTTTTTTTTACAAATAATAGTAATTCCCACCAAGACCACCAACATTTTCAGATAGACAGGCTTGTCGTAGTAATAGACGCTGTAATTATAATTACAGAGCAGTCGTTAACTCATTACTTAGTCATCTGATGGAGCAGCAGTCCAGCTAACTGAAAGCTATAAGCATTTTCGTAATCTTTAAGGGTATATGGCCAGGGGCTTCAGGTTATCATAAGCTATCGTAGTGAAGATTACAGTGCTGATTTATAGTGTTTTAAGGAATGTGTATACAAAATTTTTCTTTAATATGGGCAAAAATGTATGCTTTGTGAATATATATATTTTTTTTTTTTATAAATTTTTCGCAAATTTTGAAAACCCTCTCCACCGAAGAGAGAGAAATAGAATTCTCTCTCTCTCTCCTCTCTCTCTCTCTCTCTCTCTCTCTCTCTCTCTTCTCTCTCTTGCATCTGTACAATATCAAAATAGGTCAATGCATCTTAAGGACGTTGCTTGTTAACCTTAATTTAAAAAAAAAAGAATTTTTTCTTTGAAATTTAAACAATAGAAAACTGTTGGGGAAATCAGATCTGAAATAAATAAGGCTCTAGGAATAGTATACATATCTAGTATAATGCATGATTTTCTGAATAAAAGCTATATATGCTTACGGAAAGGAGACTTAACTCATACGTCCCATAGCAGTGAAATTCACTTCCTATCATCATTCCATCTTTAACGTCTTGACAAACGGCACCTCTGAAACTTCGAGAGAACAGGGATGCAGGCGAACGTTCTCTCAGGAAAACTGAAGTGTGCTCTTGTCGTTAGAGAAGTTTACAGACTACACACAACTTTTCTCGGGTCTGGGAAAAGTGAGAATGAAGGAACGACTTATCCCATTATAGCTGGAGCCTTCCTTGCTTCAGATAAAGCAGGACGAAAGAGAAGGTTCTTTTCCCTTATTTTCAGACCTTGAGCAAAGCGTTTTATTCTATTTTATTTTGCGAGTTTGTATTGATATTTATCTCGATGGAAGTTCGAGTTGCTGCATTCATCTCGAGATTTTAAATCTGTTTGTTTGATTGTGTAAACTGAATCCTAATTATCAGAAATTAATCAAATTACATCGGACATCATTCAACTGTATTTTCGAAAGACTATGCAACCTACCAACTATTCCTTTTAAGACTTCGAATAAGCCTGGCTATTCACCCGTATTTTGAGCAGAGCAAGCAACTTATCAACTATTTTTCATAAACCTGACCATTCCTTAAATGTCTTGTGACTCAATTTAAAAAAAAATCCTTTTATTAAAAAGGGGTAAGTGGCGTGCAACCTATATCTAATAATACGGCAAGAACGCACTTTTATGAGTACATATATTTCCTCTCCCTGACTATTATGTCCATAATGGTTCTTTGCTTAGGCATAAACGACTGTTATACATATAAGGGGACGTCTTTATATGCCCAGTTACGGCTACCTGTCGTATGAGGAAATGTATTTGAGCAGGTAGGGCAAATAGCCATTAATATGAATAGATCTCCTGTTTGTAATTTATTAGATTCTCAATGGTAAATTAAGTCCACTTTCACTTGTAGGCTTCCGTTTGATTCGTAGTTTATACATTTGGAAAGTTTGGAAAGAAAACAACAAAGCTGAACATTTCTGTAATTCTGACAAAGGAAATTGCCACCCAAATTAAATATTAACACCAGTATTTTTTTTTTACTGTATTGACACTATTTCCATCGGTAATATAATCCCATACCATATAACAAAGGCATCATCATGAACGTGCGTATGTGCGTGCTCGAATATTTTTGTGTAGGTGTTGACGTATCGGGATATTAAAATGATTTTTGCAAATTTCATGAATGAAATTTCTTTTTACTTCATTCGTATATAAAACGTTTTACGAAATTGGTCCCAGAGTTCCAAATAGCCAATAACCCCCTTAAATTGTGAGTTATATGAACACAATTGCTCTCAGAACACTATGATTGTTAACAGCACTTAAGTGTCGAGTAGGTGAAGAGCCCGAGGTATATTAATAATCAATGTGTATTGTACTTTGAGTAATAATGGAGTCTGGAAGCGTTCCTTATATTCCATACTCGTTCGAAATGGGGTAAAGACTTTAAAATCTGACTCACAGCTTTGAGATGTTTCCCGTAAAAACGTTCTTGCAAAGTGCCAAGTGATAGTGGTTGAATCATGAACACCTTGATAATTTTTCGAACCTTGAATTTCAAGTCAGTGGCCCCTTTGGTGGGCTTGTTCTCTATGAATAGGTTTCATCTTCTGAATAATAATAATAATAATAATAATAATAATAATAATAATAATAATAATAATAGTGATGGACTCCTAAGGAGGTAGGATGCAACCCGGAACCCTACACTGTAAGTACCACCCAGTCGAAATGGAGGACTGTAATAGACCAATAATAATAAGAAAAAATACAATAATTGAGGTTGAAATACCGATAAGTGAAAGTAAACGTTGAAAACAATCCTTAGAAAACTAAATTCGTGGGGTCTCGTGATTTCAATGAAAGAGGCCTTTCTTTGTTATGGAGCTAATTGTTTACCTTTCGAAAGTATAAAGTTAAAATTTAATTCTTTAACAAACAATAGAAACCAATATTCAGGGGCAGAAACATTAATTGCTGTCGTTTCCACCAAGCGATGAACGCCACAACGAAACAGCGTCTTTGTTTTGGAAGTGAGATGAGATACATATTCCATTGAAAACCGGACTTGAATGTCTTATTCACTGGATGGAACGTTGCAAGTGGCATAATCACTGAAATCAAATCCGGCATCAGAACTAACGGCAGTTCGGGGAACCAGTTTGCTTGTTCTACGTAAATCCACTTCAGTTGCTTTAACAATTCACATTTATATGTTACCTGACTGTGGTTGGTTCTGAAAGCTCCCGTATGTGGAGTAATTGGGTAAATCTACACCATCAGTGATGTCATATCCTGAAAGGGCTTTTGGCAAAGAGTTGATGTCATCGCCTTTTCAGCTGTCTGGTTCCTGTTGTGGTAATGAAAGGAAACGTTAACGGATAATTCATGTCGTTTGATTCTTCCTCTTTACGAAGAATGGTCAGCAAATTGAATTAGACGAGAGATTTAATTGAACGTAAAAACGATCCCAGCAATTGAATTGGTGTTCTTGGAGTGCAAATGCCTTTGCAATTGCTGCTTGCATAACATTTCTGATAAGTGGGGCTCCCATAGATATTTTTTGCGCCATAGATCAATTGTTACATTCAATGTTTGTTAGTTCTGGGTGAAAATTCAGGACTGAAATTGCCTCCTTTTTTTCAGACATTCGCAGCGCACAGTTGTACAAATGTAGAACGAGAAATACGAGATGGCATCATTTCCCGTTGCTCGAAAAATGGAAAGCAATTTCTCTTGTGTTTCAATTATCAATGCATCCTTTCTCTTGCAAATATTGCTTTTATGAATCTACCCATAATTGCCCGTACTCCATATAAACGAAATGTAGTCGAGCTATGCTTAATTAGTCTTTTGTATAAAATGCAAAATTTAAGGTTTCATGAAATTTCACAAACCTGGACCGGTAGGTCATTGCGCGTTCCACTTTAGTGTCATTGTTTTTTGGTAGGGTTCCTCTTCGTCAAATGTCAGGCTGAAATCATTAACCGAGTTCAAACGTTTCCTCTCTCTCGGTCAAAGGAGACATCAGTTTCGCCTTGCAACTGCATTTTACACTGGACAGTTGCATTTTTTCGGACAGTAATTGTGGACTCGAGAGAAATGATAATGTCACTGAACTAGTAATTGATTTTATTAGCTGATTCTTACGTCACTATGTATACAACTTAGGGAAACTTATAATAATAATAATAATTAATAATAATAATAATAATAATAATAATAATAATAATAATAATAATAATAATAATAATAATAATAAGAAGAAGAAGATTAAATTCTGAAGTCACCATGTTTACGAATTATGGAAACATCAGTAATAATAATAATAATAAAATAATAATAATAATAATTAAATTCTGAAGTCACTATGTATACGAATTATGGAAACATTAATAATAATAATAATAATAATAATAATAATAATAATAATAATAATAATAATAATAATAATTATAATTTTCAAGTTCTAAAGGGTCCACAATAATACAAAGTGTAAAAAGTCCGTGTATAATTTTGAAGACTTTACAGAAAGCTTTCGAACCCTTCCCTGGGTTCATCTTCAGGGAAGGGTTCGAAAGCTTTCTGTAAAGTCTTCAAAATTATACACGGACTTTTTACACTATGATTATTGTGGACCCTTTAGAACTTGATATATACTCTCGTGATAGAGAGTTCCCTAATAATAATAATAATAAGATTAAATTCTGAAGTCACCATGTTTACGAATTATGGAAACATCAATAATAATAATAATAATAATAATAATAATAAGTTTTATTGAAAGATATTGCTGCATCAGCTGCATTCAACTTGTAAATAGTCTTCTCTATTTTTCTAACAATAGCTTCTCTCTGCTACTACAACTGGCGAGTATTGCGCCGATATTACTCATCAGGAGGAGTCAATTTCGGGGATATTGCTTAATATTTATTTATTTGTCACAGTACATGAACAAATAAAAAATACAATTCGATCTAGTGGCCAACGTTTCTCTCGGTATCATCCGAGCATGATCACGGCAGTGGATCGGAGTAGACTGTAGGTGTTGTCAAGATCTACTCAATATATAGCGGCAGGTCAGCAGGGGGTCAACCGCGAGCTGCGTTTTCATTGGCTGGTGGCGCAATGCGCTCCAGCTATTGGTTGAAAGAAGTTTTCTTCAAGACGCTTCTCGTCGTTGAAGGTTGCGCTGTTGCAGCCTAGCTGATCGTCGAGGCTGGGGCAAAGACTTCCCCTGGAGAAAAGACTAGAAGTTTGGAGTTGCTGCTTGATTCGATACAACAATATGAAAGCCGCAATCTCGTCAGCACTACCGACTCCTTGCAGCCCCTCCTGCTTGCAGAAGCCCTCACGGAACGCGGCACATACAATATGGTATCCTCTCCCGTGAGATGAAAGAAGCAGCGAAGGCCCTACGTCAACGAGAAGACATAACTGTGCGCCGTGCAGACAAGACAGCAGCCTTCGTACTGATCAAGACGGCGGAGTACCACCAGAAGTTGGATGCCATCTTGTCTGACAGTACCAAGTTCGAGCGCCTTACTAAAAACCCTACAGACGAAATAAAAAAAGAAGCCAATGACATCATTAGCAGTGTCAACGCAGCCACCAATGCCGTGCACCTCCCGCCCATCATCGGAGATTACACACTTGGTTATCTGTACGGCAACGTTTAAAACACACACGGAAACCTCTCCGCCCCATCATCAGCCAGACACCCGCCCCAACGTATGGACTGGCCAAGCGCCTTAATCAAATCTTGACGCCCTACGTACCAAAAAGCCGATATAGCCTGCGCTCCTCTACGGAATTCTCGAAGAAATCCGAGACTCCCCAGGAACAGGAACTATCGCCTCCTTGGACGTAGAATCGCTTTTCACAAACGTTCCTGTCGACGAGACCATCAATATCATTATGGACCGCATCTAGTGGGACCCCTCTCACCCCAGCTAAATATCCCAGAAGTATCCCTGCGGGCACTCCTCGAGATATGTACGAAGAAGGCCCCTTTCCTCTTCCCACCCACAAAGGCCAGATGTTCCGACAAAAAGACGGAGTCGCGATGGGTTCCCCTCTCGGTGTCCTATTCGCCAATTTTTTATATGGGTACTGTGGAGAGAGAGTTTTCTCCAATATAAGAAAACCCCGTAAATACGCCAGATATATCGACGATATCTTTGTACATGCCGAGAATGAGGAAGAGGTTGAAGCTGTCAGGCGCATGTTCCAGCAGTGCAGTTCGCTGAATTATACCGTCGAATTCAGCAACGAAGGCCGGCTCCCCTTTCTCGACGTCCTCGTCTCCAAGACCGACGATGGTCTGAAAACTTCGGTATATACAAAGAAAACAAACTTAGGACTTTGCCTGAATGGTGACAGCGAATGTCCTGCACGGTTCAAGAACACCACAGTCAGGGCCTACATTCGGAGGCCCTCACGCACTGTTCTTCCTGGCAGGACACTCCAAACAAAGAACTCGACCGAGTCACTCAGGTACTCGTTAATAAACGGGTATCCGAATCGACTTATCAATAAAGAAGTCCGAACAGCGTTGGATCGGTGGTATAGCGAGAGTGAGAGACCGCAGCCCCACCCCCATGAGAAGATCAAGCTGTTTTACAAAGCCAGAATGCACGCACGTCACCGTGAGGACGAAGATGCATTGAGAAAAAAATCATCAGAGAAAATGTGACCCCCACCGAAGTCGACAAAGAACTCGAACTCGTGATTTATTCCAGAATCGACGTACCCGCGACCTTATCATGAAGAACAACCCGACCCCCCCAGCAAGAGACCTCTTGAAACAGTCAAATGTAGTCTACCAATTCTCATGCCCCGTCCGTGGATGTCCCGGCTCTTACGTTGGTATGACTTCTATGAAACTGTCCAAGAGGATTTCTTGCCACGCACAAGAAGGGCAACCATTAAAACCATACCATGACAGCACACCAGGAAGCCATCTCCCGCGACGGTATTATCAAGAATATTAAGATAATAGGGAGGGCTCCTGACCAACGGCGTTTGCGACTGCTCGAGGCACTCCTCATACAACAAGAGAAGCCCTCATTGAATACGACGCAGGAAGTCCTCTCCTCCCCACCAACCTAAGGAGACCTATGTGCATAAATAATAGCACAAATAATACCAGACCGAACGACACTTCCCCCGATCAAAGAATACCAGATGAGACAAGCAGCCCATCAGCCAATGACAACGCGAGCCTTCGTGACACAGCGCCCGGGGAAGTCTTGCCCCAGCCTCGACGATCAGCTAGGCTTGCAACAGCGCAAACCTTCAACGACGAGAAGCGTCTTGAAGAAAACTTCTTTAACAACCAATAGCTGGAGCGCATTGCGCCACCAGCCAATGAAAACGCAGCTCGCGGTTGACCCCCTGCTGACCTGCCGCTATATATTGAGTAGATCTTGACAACACCTACAGTCTACTCCGATCCACTGCCGTGATCATGCTCGGATGATACCGAGAGCACGTTTGGCCACTAGATCGAATTGTATTTTTTTTTTGTTCATGTACTGTGACAAATAAATAAATATTAAGCAATATCCCCGAAATTGACTCCTCCTGATGAGTAATATCGGCGCAATACTCGCCAGTTGTAGTAGCAGAGAGAAAGCTATTGTTAGAAAAATAATGAGAAGACTATTTACAAGTTGAATGCAGCTGATACAGCAATATCTTTCAATAAAACTTGTTTGAAAGAGGGTCTCCTTCCAATAAAATATAATAATAATAATAATAATAATAATAATAATAATAATAATAATAATAATAATAAGGAAATGCAATAAGGACGAGGAGAACCATTGTCAT
>NC_061103.1:6808881-6818339 GCF_015104395.2 Macrobrachium nipponense | reverse complement strand
ATGACAATGGTTCTCCTCGTCTTTTTATTTTTCATTCATTATTTTATTATTATTATTATTATTTATATTTATTATTATTATTATTATTATTATTATTATTATTATTATTATTAATTATTATTATTATTATTAATGTTTCCCTAATTCGTATACATAGTGACATCAGAATCTTATTATTATTATTATTATTATTATTATTATTATTATTATTATTATTATTATTATTATTATTATTATTGATGTTTCCATAATTCGTAAACATGGTGACTTCAGAATTTTAATCTTATTATTATTATTATTAGGGAAAAACTCTCTATCACGAGAGTATATATCAAGTTCTAAAGGGTCCACAATAATACAAAGAGTAAAAAGTCCGTGTATAATTTTGAAGACTTTACAGAAAGCTTTCGAACCCTTCCCTGAAGATGAACCCAGGGAAGGGTTCGAAAGCTTTCTGTAAAGTCTTCAAAATTATACACGGACTTTTTACACTTTGTATTATGTGGACCCTTTAGAACTTGAAAATTATTATTATTATTATTATTATTATTATTATTATTATTATTATTATTATTATTATTATTATTATTATTATTATGTTTCCATATTCGTATACATAGTGACTTCAGAATTTTATTATTATTATTATTATTATTATTATTATTATTATTATTACTGATGTTTCCATAATTCGTAAACATGGTGACTTCAGAATTTAATCTTCTTCTTCTTCTTCTTCTTATTATTATTATTATTATTATTATTAATTATTAATTATTTTATTATTATTATTATTATTAATTCAATTATTAATTATTTATTATTTTATTATTTATTATTATTAAATGTTTCCCTAAGTCGTATACATAGTGACGTAAGAATCAGCTAATAAAATCAATTACTAGTTCAGTGACATTATCATTTCTCTCGAGTCCACAATTACTGTCCGAAAAAATGCAACTGTCCAGTGTAAAATGCAGTTGCAAGGCGAAACTGATGTCTCCTTTGACCGAGAGAGAGGAAACGTTTGAACTCAGTTAATGATTTCAGCCTGACATTTGACGAAGAGGAACCCTACCAAAAAACAATGACACTAAAGTGGAACGCGCAATGACCTACCGGTCCAGGTTTTGTGAAATTTCATGAAAACCTTAAATTTTGCATTTTATACAAAAGGCTAATTAAGCATAGCTCGACTACATTTCGTTTATATGGAGTACGGGCAATTATGGGTAGATTCATAAAAGCAATATTTGCAAGAGAAAGGATGCATTGATAATTGAAACACAAGAGAAATTGCTTTCCATTTTTCGAGCAACGGGAAATGATGCCATCTCGTATTTCTCGTTCTAACTTTGTACAACTGTGCGCTGCGAATGTCTGAAAAAAAAACAAAAAAAGGAGGCAATTTCAGTCCTGAATTTTCACCCAGAACTAACAAACATTGAATGTAACAATTGATCTATGGAGCAAAAAATATCTATGGGAGCCCCACTTATCAGAAATGTTATGCAGCAGCAATTGCAAAGGCATTTGCACTCCAAGAACACCAATTCAATTGCTGGGGTTGTTTTTACATTCAATTAAATCTCTCGTCTAATTCAATTTGCTGACCATTCTTCGTCAAGAGGAGGAATCAAACGACATGAATTATCCGTTAACGTTTCCTTTCATTACCACAACAGGAACCAGACAGCTGAAAAGGCGATGACATCAACTCTTTGCCAAAAACCCTTTCAGAATATGACAACACTGATGGTGTAGATTTACCCAATTACTCCACATACGGGAGCTTTCAGAACCAACCACAGTCAGGTAACATATAAATGTGAATTGTTAAAGCAACTGAAGTGGATTTACGTAGAACAAGCAAACTGGTTCCCCGAACTGCCGTTAGTTCTGATGCCGGATTTGATTTCAGTGATTATGCCACTTGCAACGTTCCATCCAGTGAATAAGACATTCAAGTTCCGTTTTCAATGGAATATGTATCTCATCTCACTTCCAAAACAAAGACGCTATTTCGTTGTGGCGTTCATCGCTTGGTGGAAACGACAGCAATTAATGTTTCTGCCCCTGAATATTGGTTACTATTTGTTCGTTAAAGAATTAAATTTTAACTTTATACTTTCGAAGGTAAACAATTGGCTCCATAACAAAGAAAGGCCTCTTTCATTGAAATCACGAGACCCCACGAATTTAGTTTTCAAGGATTGTTTTCAACGTTTACTTCATTATTGGTATTCTTTCAACCTCAATTATTGTATTTTTATTTATTATTATTTGGTCTATCACAGTCCTCTAATTCGACTGGGTGGTACTTACAGTGTAGGGTTCCGGGTTGCATCCTACCTCCTTAGGAGTCCATCACTATTATTATTATTATTTTTTTTTTTTTTTTTTTTTTTTTTTTTTTTTTTTTTTTTTTTTTTTGCTCTATCACAGTCCTCCAATTCGACTGGGTGTTATTTATAGTGTGGGGTTCCGGGTTGCATCCTGCCTCCTTAGGAGTCCATCACTTTTCTTACTATGTGTGCCGTTTCCAGGATCACACTCTTCTGCATGAGTCCTGGAGCTAACTTCAGCCTCTAGTTTTTCTAGATTCCTCAGGGATCTTGGGATCGTGCCTAGTGCTCCTATGATTATGGGTACGATTTCCACTGGCATATCCCATATCCTTCTTATTTCTATTTTCAGATCTTGATACTTATCCAATTTTTCCCTCTCTTTCTCTTCAAACTCTGGTGTCCCATGGTATTGCGACATCAATGAGTGATACTTTCTTCTTGACCTTGTCAATCAACGTCACGTCTGGTCTGTTTTGCACGTATCACCCTATCCGTTTTCGATACCATAGTCCCAGAGGATCGTTTTCTACCACTCCTTCAGGTTGGTGCTGTACCACTTATACTGCAAGGTAGCTGATGTTTCTTGCACAGGCTCCCAGTGGAGGGCTTTTGCTACTGAATCATGCCTCTTTTTGTACTGGTTCGTGCAAGTGCCGGCATTCACTTGCTATGTGGTTTTATGGTTTCACTTTTTCGTATTGCACTTCCTACATATGGGAGAGATGTTATTTCCGTCATCGTACTTTGAACATATCTGGTTTCTTAGGGCCTGATTCTTGTGCCGCGTTATCATTCCTTCAGTTCCTTCTTTAGCTCTCCCCTCTGTAGCCATTGCCAATTGTCCATCGCTGGCTAGTTTCTTTAGTCTGTCTCATGTATTGGTCCCGTGCATTGGTTTGTTGTGCCAGTCCTCTGTCTTTCTGTCTTCTCCTGTCTCTGTATATTTCTGGGTCTTCGTCTGCTTTTATTAGTCCTTCTTCCCATGCACTCTTTAGCCACTCGTCTTCACGGTTTTCAGATATTTGCCCAGTGCTCTGTTTTCGATGTTGACACAGTCCTCTATAATTAGTAGTCCATCTCCCTCCTTCCTTTCGTGTTATGTATAGTCTGTCCGTATTTGCTCTTGGGTGTAGTGCTTTGTGTTATTGTCATATGTTTCCTGGTTTTCTGATCTATGCTGCGGAGTTTCTGCCTTCGTCCATTCCACTATTCCTGCGCTGTATCTGATTACTGCACTGCCATGTGTTTTATGGCTTTTATCATATTTCCGGCGTTGAGTTTTGACTGAGTGTCGCCTGAGTCTCTTGCATATATTCTTTCCTGATCGTGTCCTCCCATCTCTTTGGTGTTTTTATATCTCCTCTTCCATTAGTCCCCAGGTATTTGTATCCTGTCTCAATCTATGTGTTTGATGTTGCTCCCATCTGGTAGCTTTATTCTTCAGTTCTCGTTACTTTGCCTTTTGTATGTTGACTAAGGCGCATTTTTCTATTCCAAACTCATCCTGATGATCCCCAGATACAATCCTTACAGTCTGGATTAGGGTATCTTATTTTCCTTGATGCTCTTACCATACAGCTTGATGTCGTCATGAACATCAGATGGTTGATTCTGTTTGCCTCTTTTTCTTGAGTTGGTACCCCGGCATCCATCTTCTGTAGTACTTTTGTCATGGGAATCATGGCTACTACGAAGAGTAGTGGGGACAGTGAGTGCGCCCGGAAGATACCTCTCCTGATATTAACCTCTGCTAGTCTTATTCCAGGAGCTTGTAAGTATTGTATTCAGTTGCGCATTTGTATTTTTGAGGAAGCTGATGGTATTTTCCTCTGCCCCCATATATTATTATTATTATTATTATTATTATTATTAATTATTATTATTATTATTATTATTATTATTATATTATTATTATTATTATTATTATTATTATTATATTACATTATTATTATTATTTATTATTATTCAGAAGATGAAACATATTCATAGAGAACAAGCCCACCAAAGGGGCCACTGACTTGGAAATTCAAGATCGAAAAAATTATCAAGGTGTTCATGATTCAACCACTATCACTTTGCACTTTGCAAGACGTTTTTACGGGAAACATCTCAAAGCTGTGAGTCAGATTTTAAAGTTTCTCTTTACCCCATTTCGAACGAGTATGGAATATAAGGAACGCTTCCAGACTCCATATTGCTCAAAGTACAATACACATTGATTATTAATATACCTCGGGCTCTTCACCTACTCGACACTTAAGTGCTGTTAACAATCATAGTGTTCTAAGAGCAATTGTGTTCATATAACTCACAATTTAAGGGGGTATTGGCCATTTGGAACTCTGGGGACCAATATCGTAAAACGTTTTATATACGAATGAAGTAAAAAGAAAATTTCATTTCATGAAATTGGCAAAAAATCATTTTAATATCCCGATACGTCAACACCTACACAAAAAATATTTCGAGCACGCACATACGCACGTTCATGATGATGCCGTTTGTTATATGGTAATGGGATTATATTACCGATTGGAAATAGTGTCAATACAGTAAAAAAAAAATACTGGTGTTAAATTTAATTGGGTGGCAATTTCCTTTGTCAGAATTACAGAAATGTTCAGCTTTGTTGTTTCTTTCCAAACTTTCCAAATGTATAAACTACGAATCAAACGGAAGCCTACAAGTGAAAGTGGACCTCAATAATTTTACATTGGAGAAATTAAATAAATTACAAACAGGAGATCTATTCATATTAATGGCTATTTACCCTACCTGCCTCAAATACATTTCCTCATACGACAGGTAGCCGTAACTGGGCATATAAAGACGTCCCCCTTATAATGTATAACAGTCGTTTATGCCTCAAGCCAAAGAACCATTATGGACATAATAGTCAGGGAGAGGAAATATATGTACTCATAAAGTGCGTTCTTGCCGTATTATTAGATATAGGTTGCACGCCACTTACCCCACCCCTTTTTAATAAAGGATTTTTTTAAATTGAGTCACAAGACAATTTAAGAATGGTCAGTTATGAAAAATAGTTGATAAGTTGCTTGCTCTGCTCAAAATAGGGTGAATAGCCAGGCTTATTCGAAGTCTTAAAAAGAATAGTTGGTAGGTTGCATAGTCTTTCGAAAATACAGTTTGAATGATGTCGATGTAATTTGATTAATTTCTGATAATTAGGATTTCAGTTTACATAATCAAACAAAAAACAGATTTAAAATCTCGAGATGAATTGCAGCAACTCGAACTTCCATCGAGATAAATATCAAACACTAAACATCGCCCCAAAATAAATAGAATAAAAAACGCTTTGCTCAAGGTCTGAAATAAGGGAAAGAACCTTCTCTTTTGTCCCCTGCTTTATCTGAAGCAAGGAAGGCTCCAGCTATAATGGATAAGTCGTTCCTTCATTATCACTTTTCCCAAGGACCCGAGAAAAAGTTGTGTATTCGTCTGTAAACTTCTCTAACGACAAGAGCACACTTCAGTTTTCCTGAGAGAACGTTTTCGCTGCATCCCTGTTCTCTCGAAGTTCAGAGGTGCGTTTTGTCAAGACGTAAAGATTGGATGATGATAGGCAGTGAATTTCACTGCTATGGGACGTATGAGTTTAAAGTCTCTTTCCGTAAGCATATATAGCTTTTATTCAGAAAATCATGCATTATACTAGATATGTATACTATTCCTAGAGCCTTATTTATTTCAGATCTGATTTCCCCAACAGTTTTCTATTGTTTAAATTTTCAAAGAAAAATTCTTTTTTTTTAAATTAAGGTTAACAAGCAAGTCCTTAAGACATGCATTGACCTATTTTGATATTGTAACAGATGCAAGAGAGAGAGAGAGAGAGAGAGAGAGAGAGAGAATTCTATTTCTCTCTCTTCGGTGGAGAGGGTTTTCAAAATTTGCGAAAAACAAAAAAATTTATAAAAAAAAAAAATATATATATCACCCAAAGCATACATTTTTGCCCATATTAAAGAAAAATTTTTGTATACACATTCCTTAAAAAAACTATAAATCAGCACTGTAATCTTACACTACGATAGCTTATGATAACCTGAAGCCCCTGGCCATATTTACCCTTAAAGATTACGAAAATGCTTATAGATTTTCAGTTAGCTGGATGCTGCTCCATCAGATGACTAAGTAATGAGTTAACGACTGCTCTGTAATTATAATTACAGCGTCTTATTTTACTACGACAAGCCTGTCTATCTGAAAATGTTGGTGGCTTGGTGGGAATTACTATTATTTGTAAAAAAAAAAAAAAAAAAATACTATATTCGTAGAAAAAAAAATTTAACATTAAAAAAACAATATTGACAAATCTTTATGTTTTTATTTATTCATTTATCTATTTATTTTAAGCACGGTAATTTTTCCCATTTGAAAGTCATGGGTCAGTTCCGTATGAATAGGGTTTTTATATTCTGAATAATAATAATAATAATAATATAATAATAATAATAATAAAGATAATAATAATAATAATAATAATAATAAAATAATAATAATAATAATAATAATAATAATAATAATAATAATAATAATAATAAAATAATAATAATAAGACACCAAGAGATGAAGGACACGATCAGGAAAGAATATGCAGAGACTCAAGGCGATACTCAAGTCAAAACTCAACGCCGGAAATATGATAAAAGCCATAAACAAAACATGGGTAGTGCCAGTAATCAGATACAGCGCAGGAATAGTGGAATGGACGAAGGGAGAACTCGCAACAGAGACCAGAAAACTAGGAAACATATGACAATAAACAAAGCACTACACCCAAGAGCAAATACGGACAGACTATATATAACACGAAAGGAAGGAGGGAGGGGACTACTAAGCATGAGGACGCGTCAACATCGAGAACAGAGCACTGGGCCAATATATCTGAAAACCAGTGAAGACGAGTGGCTCAAGAGTGAATGGGAAGAAGGATTGATAAAAAGTAGGGGAAGACCAAGAAATATACAGAGAGGAGAAATGACTAACAGAACAGAGAAGTGGCACAACAAACCAAAGCACGGACAAGACATTAGACAGACTAAAGAACTGGCCAGCGATGAGGATGAGACTTGGCAATGGCTACTGAGGGGAAATCTCAAGAAGGAAACTGAAGGAATGATAACAGCGGCACAAGATCAGGCCCTAGGAACCAGTTATGTTTAAAGAACGATTAGATGGAAATAACATCTCTCCCATATGTAGGAAGTGCAATACGAAAAATGAGACCTTAAACCACATAGCAAGCGAATTGTCCGCACTTGTAAAGAACCAGTATAAAAAGAGGCATGATTCAATGGCAAAAGCCCTCACTGGAGCCTGTGCAAGAAACCACCAGCTATCTGCAGTAATTAGTGGTACGAGCACCAACCTGAAGGAGTGATAGAAACGATCAGGCTAAGATCCTCTGGGACTATGGTATCAGTAACCAGATAGGGTGATACGTGGATAAAATCAAGAGAAAGCATCACTCATTGATGTCGCAATACCATGGGACCCAAACCCGAGTTGAAGAGAAAGAGATGAAAAAAATGGATAAGTATCAAGACCTGAAAATAGAAATAAGAAGGATATGTGTTTATGCAGTGGAAATTGTACCCATAATCATAGGAGCACTAGGCACAATACCAAAGATCCCCTGAAAAGAATCTAGAAAAACTAGAGGCTGAAGTCGCTGTAGGACTCATGCAGAAGAGTGTGATCTAGAAACGCGCACATAGTAAGAAAAGTGATGGACTCCTAAGGAGGCAGGATGCAACCCAGAGACCCAACACTATAAATACCACCCAGTCGAATTGGAGGACTGTGATTGGAGCAAATAATAATAATAATAATAATAATAATATTAATAATTAATAATAACAATAATAATAATAATAGTAATAATAAATAATAATAATTAATAATAATATTCTGGTTTCTTTTTGAAATGAGACTACTTCATCTCATCAAAAGGTAACGTACAGCATATCACAGAACTTTTAACAACTAAACGAAATACAACAAAGTTAAAATAACGAACTTTCTGGAATCCTAAAATCCTCAGGTCATCTCCTCAGAACTTTTGCTGATTACAAGGGGGGGATAATCCGATCGACTCTATTAAAAGTTTCCTACTAAACCTTTATATGGCCTTTTCTCTCTCTCTCTCTCTCTCTCTCTCTCTCTCTCTCTCTCTCTCTCTCTCTCTCCTCTATATATATATATATATATATATATATATATATATATATAATATATATATATATATATATATTTTAGGTTTGTGTGAATGTTTAAAAACCTACCTCTATAACATGCAAGTAAAGACTTAATCCAAAATCACAGTTGCCAGAAACATCAGATTTCTGAAACATTGAAAGACAAAACTACCTATCTTCATTAATACATCATTATGTGGATTTTTGTTTTTAGTTTTCTTTCATTTTAATAACACAAGCGACATGACAACATGTGATATGACTATTTAGAATTTTGCTCCTAACCTTAATTATTATTACACGTATTTCCATTCTAGTCTGTTGAGATAATGCCAGAGATGAAGGAATACATTATACTTAGCTCCATCAAGAATACTAAACTATTCTCAGCTTCTTCAGTGCATGAGAGGGGTCTTTTATGATTGAGATATACGATCAGTATTTTGTATTTTTTTCAGTTTATTTGTTTTAAGTATAGTTTCATTATACCGAACTTTATGTAGTACAAAAAAACGCTGTAGTTTTACTCTTGTCTATGTTAATGGTAACTTAGGTATTTTCTTAATTAGTTGAAATATTTAGCTTTATGATGTTTGCTCTATTCAGTAGAAGTCGAAAAACAACTTCGTCTCCAATTGCATTATTTTCAGGTGAAGTTATATTTCAATTTTGTTCTGCAGTTGATGAATGCCTTTTCTTTATTTTAAAAACGAAAATAATTCAAACGGTAGTAAAGAGAGAGAGAGAGAGAGAGAGCGAGAGAGAGAGAGAGAGAGAGAGAGAGAGAGAGAGAGAGGGGAGAGAGAGATGAGAGAGAGAGGAGGTCCATATACTCTTGGAAGGACCCTTGAAGGAAATTGCATATTTCCTGTACCTCAGGAGA
>NC_061103.1:6771381-6796381 GCF_015104395.2 Macrobrachium nipponense | reverse complement strand
ACCGGCGGCCCTAAGTGCCTCAAAAACTTTTCTTAATCTTACCAGGTGGGTCCGCCAGTCATTGCTGTGTACCACCAAGTCATCTATAGAGTTCTGTACCTTCCAGGCCACAAATCACCCTGTTCATCAGACGCTGGAAAGTACAGGCAGCGTTCTTCATCCCAAAGGGCATTACTTTGCACTCGTAAAGCCCTGAGGGTGTCACAAATGCTGAAATTTCACGGGCACGGCCAGATAGGGGAACCTGCCAATACCCCTTTAACAGATCCAATTTTGTAATGAACCTAGCAGGACCTATCAGGTCCAGACAATCGTCAATACGGGGAAGAGGAAAGGAATCATTTTTAGTAACCGAGTTTACTCTCCTATAGTCAACACACATACGATATTTACCATCAGGCTTCTTCACCAAGACTATAGGAGAACTCCATGGGCTTACTGATGGTTGTATGAGATTGGTGCTCCAGCATGTATTTAATTTCATCTTCCACAATGGCACGCTCTCTGGACTGAGGCGATATGGGCTTTGTTTAACCGGAGAAGCGTCCCCAACCCCAACTCCACATCGTGCTGGAGCAACCTCGTCCTTCCTGGAGAGTCCTGAAACAAGTCAGAAAATTCCATAATTAAGCTTAATATATCTTGTTTCTGAGGTGCCTCCAGGTGTTCTAACCCTTCTTTTAAAACACCTAAATTTTGTAAGTTATTACCTAGAGCATCTGAAGGCACCTGGTCCAAAACATCTTCCAAGTTTTCCTCCACAGGTGCAACCACACTCATAACTGGCTCAAAAACAATGGCCAAAGGATCCCGTCTATCAGAAGAGTAAGACTTCAACCTATTTATGTGGAAAATTTTACATTTACGTCGAGTTCCAGGGGCTTCAACTTCATAATTGACCTCAGACAACTTTCTCAATACCTTCCAGGGGCCCTTGTACCTGGGTTCAAGGAAGTTGTCTGGGTCTGTACTTAAAAACTAATACTAAGTCACCTGACTCAAAATGATCGACCTAGACTTCTGGTCAAATTTGGTTTTCATCGTAGCTTGGGAAGCAGACAAATTATCTTTGGCATACTTCCAAGCTACGGCTAACTTGGACTTAAGTTCACTAACAACTTCTCCACCGTACGCTCTCCTCTCTGTTTTGCTTCAAGCAATTCATGGAAGATTTCCAAAGGTCCTCGAACCTTGTGCCCAAATATTAATTCAAAGGGAGCAACGCCGGTAGAAGAAGAATTGGGAAAATTCCTTATGGCAAAGAGAGCAAAGGAAGCCCCTTATCCCAATCTCTCCTTGCTCATAACAATATTTTTTTAATATATACTTAAGGGTCTGGTGAAATCTTTCCACCACCCCCTGACTCTCAGGATGGTAGGGTACACTGGTAATGTGCTGAATGGCCAGTTCAGCACATTTACTCTTAAATACCCTACTTGTAAAAATTCGAGCCGCAATCTGACTGAATTTTACAAGGCAGTCCATATCTAGAGAAAAATTCCACTAATTTGTCAAAGACAGCTTTTGAGGTCACTTTCCTCATTGGAAAGGCCTCAGGAAAACGTGATGCTCTATCCATTATGGTCAGGAGATGCGTAAAACCCTGACTTCGTCCTAGGCAGAGGTCCTACCACATCAATTACCCAATTCTGCAAAGGGTTCTCCAATTGCAGGAATTGGGTTAAGAGGGGCCTTGGGAATAGGTTGATTGGGCTTACCCATCACCTGACACACTTCACAAGTTCTTACAAATTTCTTCACCGAAGACTTCATTCCTGGCCACCAAAAACATTTACTTAACCTACAAAAGTTTTACTTAAGACTAAGTGGCCAGAAAGGGAGTCCTCATGTGCAAGGCTTAACACAGCCTCCCTAAACTTGGTAGGTACGACTATTTGTTTCAAACAAGAAGTCACATTTAGTTGATGAGTTGGGGGACGACTGACCCTATACAACAATCCTTTCAAAACAGCAAACCTAGGCCTGGTCAAATCGTCCGTATTACCTAACTCGAATGAAAATTCATCTTTTTGGGCCTGTACAAAAGAGAGACGGTCACAATCAGGTTTTCAATAATTTAAATATTCCAAAACTAGAACTACTACTACTACTACCTTCTACTAGCCCGGCTTCTCTACCCTCTACTTCTAAACTACTTAAATTTAGGTCATCATCATTATCAGCTTCCGCTGCACGCTTAGTCAGAGGCTCGAGTAGTTATTGCCACCGGGCAAGCCGAGACCGAAACAATAGAAATAATTCCTGCCCCTCTGCACTCAACATATCATTCCCAAGGATTCCGTCTATTCCTGGTATCGGCAGGCTCTCAACTACCGCCAGCTCGGTAACCTTGTGATACCCTGGGAAGGACAGCTCCACCCTTACTAAAGGAGCAGAAACCACCGTATCGGGAAATCCTCCCAGGACCACATATTCTCCAGTATAAGGAACTAAGTTAGACAAGGACCCTGCCAACACCAAAGATCTAGCGGACCCCGTGTCCCTCAAGAATTTAACATTAAGTGTAGAGGTCTCAGATTTCAATTTTCCTGGGTAGACATATTTGTTAAATGGTCATAAATTACCAGTGGAATCCAACAATACAGGTTTTACTTTACCTACATCTGGTTCATTACTAACCTGGGGATCAACAGTTTTTGCCATTCTTACTCTCTGAAATAGAATTGTTTGAAATTAATGAGATTGGCATAGGCCGATTAGCATTATTTTGATTCTTTTGGAGGTAACGGCTCCTGGCTCTACATTCAACTTGTCGATGCCCTGGCTTATTACACCAAAAGCAATTACCTCTAACTTGATTGGTTTTACCAGAATTGCCACGGTTAGAAAAAACCAGAGTGTGCCCACCCACTCGAGTCCTTTCTGAGGCCACTACCAACATGATTGCTCATGCTACTATTTGGAGTACTAGACTGATTTTTAAAGGGGTTATTTGACTTAGAAGACAAACTACTATTATTATTAGGGGATGAGGACGAGAAGTTACCTGACCCAGCCCGATGGGTCAGGACAAACTCATCAGCTACCTGAGCCGCCTTGGATAACGTTAAAATTTTAGTGTCCTCCAGGTGAACCCTCAATTCTTTGTTACACACCTTCTTAAACTCCTCCAGTACCATCAGTTTCCCTCAAAGAAGAGAAAGAAGCAACTTGACGACTTTTCAGCCAGTTGTCAAACTGCTCCTCCTTGAGACGAGCGTACTCAACATAAGACATAGAATTGGGCTTGCCAGTGGTTCGGAATCTCTGGCGATAGGCCTCAGGGACCAAATCATAGGCCCTGAGAACCAAAGCCTTTACTTTGTCATAATCTCTGGCAAGACCCTCTTCCAATGCATTATACACCCGGAGTGCCTTGCCCCTCAATCTACACTGTATGAGTACCGTCCACATTTCTGTGGGCCAAGACAACCGGTGGCAACTCTCTCAAAAGCTTTAAAAAATTCTGGTACGCTCCCCTCATCAAAAATTGGAACTAACTTTAGAGCAGCTGAAATATTAAATTTGTCTGATGATGAGCTATAGGGAGAGCTAAAATGATTAGGGACCCTTGCACCTTGCCAAACTCAAGCTTAAGCTTGACCAACTCAATCTCATGTTTCCGGACCCTCTCTCCTCCTCAAACTGCAATTTCAATAACTCAATCCTCTTACAAATTATATTGAATTCCTCCTGCCCTTGGGCCATACAGGAGTGGAAGGTGCTACATGGTTGGGTACAGCCTCTTCAGCTAAAAAAGGATTAGTTGATATATTAACATTTGTAAGAGTCCTGGCCGGAGTAGGAAAAATTGGCCGGACCTTGAATACATAACCTTTACTGCAGGGGGGTCAGCGAACAGGGACAAACCAGGATTTACGCTTACATCATCGACTATGGACCCCTCTTGGTCCGACTCAAGATCAGTGCCACTCTCAAAATCACTGGCTAGGCCTCTAGCTACCTCATTGCCCTCAGCCAAACCTAGGGACACTTTTTTCCTTAACCAGTTTTAACAAATTGGCCCGAGTGTCAGAGGACTTATGAGGGATCTCCAACCACCGGGCACACCGTACCAATAACCCTTGCCAAACCTAAATATTTTAAACAGTCAGCCGAACCCAAGAATTCTGACGGGTCAAAAGTAAAGTCCTCCATTTTAATGAAATTATATACTAAGGGGAAGGAAAGCACTAGACCCAAAAATCAAATATCAACAATAATACTGTCACACCCCTCCAGAGCTGAACTGCTTCCTCAAACACCGAGTACACCTGCGTACGATCCTGTCACGGTCGCCACTTTGTTACGACCTGTGTAGGCCGTAGTTCAGGTTCTTTAGATTTTAATTTTTTTAAAGGAGTCGTAGGCAGTATATTATTTATGTAACTCGGTGAATTGAGGGAAGACAGAACAAAAACACTGGAAAAAATCTAACAACATTTATTACACTTCACTTAAATAAATTCAACCTGGTATCAGGAGTAACCTAAAGCTACGAAGATGAACTCCAACAGACTACAAAATAACTTGGAGGACTAATATATCGAGTCCTCTAAATACCCAAGGTTGACCTACAGCTAATAATCTAAACCCTAACATAGAAAAAACTAAACGGATCAAAGTATGGCTCATATATTAAGCCGGGCCCATAAAAATCAACAAACCATTATCCTATTACTAAATAGATAGGCAGAAGGAAGTCAGGAGAAATGAAAGGCAGAAAACCTTAAAATTACCTGCCTACACACAAATGTTAAAGACTAAACCCAATAACAAAAAATAAAAAATAAAACGTAACACATTGCTGCATACAAAATGCGCCTAACACATTAAACCACATGCATGAATAATTAACTACACGTTCATAAAAGAATTTATGTTGAGGGTCATAATTTATGGACATATATATATATCTCCACACTGCACTAACTATCCGTGAGATAACTTGTATCAATACTTATCCATATATGGATTAGACAACAGAGAGGGGTTGAACGTTCATCAGCATCAGAGGGAGTATCATTAACACCAGGTAAACGGACTGAGCATATCCTAACGATAATGAAAAGATCGTAACTTTACCTGGGTAATGACTCCCTACATCCTCCTAACGGACCCTCGGTCCACAGACGAGCAGCGTAGCAGATGTGATGACGCTCTTTGATCACGGCTATAGTACCTCCAACAGTGCCGGGACGGAACGACAGCACCGTCTTCCCGCGGGATCCTCAGCGGGGAAAATGACGCAAAGCGAAGGTCGCAAGTGACACATACACTTGCAGGACGTAACAAGCGAGGTGGCTATCGCAGGTGATAATACCCCTGCATACGTGGGCCGTGATCCAAAGAAGTGTACAATTTACCGCAGGTGGCTCAAAGACACCAGCGAAACAATCCTCCAAAGGTACAATTACTTATGGAAGAAAAAGAAAAGGCGTCCATCAACGGCTGCTAAATTAGGATCTACGTCTGAGATCAAGGTATGGGTCCGAACTCCTCGTCCCAGGCTGCAGCAACTCGTTTCACGTTCTCACTCAACCAAACACGTCGAGAGAAAAAAAAATAAACAAAGAGTTAATGGCCATTCACTAATTAACGAAGGCGGAGGGCGCAGGTTATCGCAGCACTCTTATGAAAAGGGCATTAGCAATTACTCCTGCCGAAGGCCGAATTTATTTATAAATATGAAATAACTTAATTTAACATGACAATATATATATATATATATATATATATATATATATATATATATATATATATATATATATATATATATGTATATATATATATATAACAACCCTGGAGATATGTGGCATTAAGGCCCCAGAACTTATTTACAAAATATGGTCTGATTTTTCTTTTCAGATGTAGGCTATAGTTTACCTGCAGACACCAACGTGAGCAATGGTGGCAATAGAAAAACTACAGTGGAAACCTCTATATATATGTGTGTTGGTTGGGGATAAGAGAGAGGGAAAGAGTGAGAGAGAGAAGTAGAGGTGTGTTAGGGATGAGAAAGAGGGGAAAAAGAGAGAAAGAGTAGAGGATTATTAGGGAGAAGAGAGAGAGGGGAGAGAGAAAGAGAGAGAGAGAGTAGAGAGAAAGGGGAGAGAAAGAGAGAGAAGTAGAAGGGGGTATTAGGGAGAGAGAGACACAGAGAAAGTTTTATCGGTTGTCATTCAGTTTTCCCAGGCAGTGCTGGGTTGGTCAGCCAGTAGTAGAATATTACAGGAAAGCTCCCTTAAATTCAGTGTATTTCCAACAACTCTCTCTCTCTCTCTCTCTCTCTCTCTCTCTCTAAGCTCTCTCTCTCTCTCTCTCTCTCTCTCTCTCTGCAGGGCTACACGAGAAAACGTCAAATTTAGATTTAATTGTGCAGAACTTTCCTTCTTAACCATCTGATGCTTACCCCCAATTCCAGATCTCCCGTTCCCTCTCCTTGATCCATCCTTTTCCAAACTCAAAATGTTAAAAAGACTTTCAAAAACTTAATTAACGTTCATTATGACTGACAAACCTCCCTCAGCCCCCCACTCCCCCTACCCTCCACCATCCCCCCTTCCTAGCATCAGCATTTGCAATTTATTCCTCTCCCCAAAAGGGCTAGAGAACCACGAAGTACATCTTGCTTGTAACTGAGGAACCACTTGTTCATTTAGGCTGTTCATGAATTTCCCACATACAGACTAGTTCTCATCCTTTTACCTGGTGAATGAGAGCACTGTAGCCTACTGATGTGTGAACTCGGATATACTGTACTTGTCAAATGTTGGCATGCTCTCCTGGTAAAAATTTTGGATTTTGGTCCACTTATTTTTTCAGCTGTCTGATCAAGGATGATTTTATCCTGAGAGCTAAAGTCACGAGCAGCAATTGCCTTGTCATGCCTTGTTTAAGTTGCTTAAAAACTCGGCTCTAAAGTTCAGTCAGATTATTTCAAAATCTACAAATCTTGAATTGTGGAAGTTTGTAATGTCAACTGTGTACAGGTTTTGGTTTATAATTTCGTATTTGTGAATTTGTATAAACTATATCTTATGAATGGTAACAAATTGTTGGCATAAATGTCATGAACAGTGTAATGTATGTAGTGTACTACATTTTACCAAATGTAAAGAGATTGTGATATAGAATACTCTCGAGATGATGTTTGGATGTTTTGAAGCTGACGTGATATCCGTGTAAACTGTCGCTGTCAAATTAAATAATTGAAAGATTCGGGTTAATGAAAACGTAAAATGTTGATGACAATTGCTCTTAACGTAAATGTATAAAGAAATTTTAATGACGTGGTAATTCTGGAGTTTTGCATTTGAGTACTATCTGATACCCTGAGATATCTGGGCTTTCTGGAAAGGGTTCCAGCCCGGTCCAGAACTGCCCATTTGCCTCGGATTTCTACCTTTTGTGTTCATAACATAAAGAAGAGATAAAGAACTGCAACAGTCACCTTTAGAACCTGTGTAATAATTTTCCAAATATCTCGTTGCTTTGGAAGTTGTCGATTGTGTGTGTGTGTTTGTGGGAGAGAGAGAGAGAGAGAGAGAGGATGATGTATGTTTGTAGGTTTGTTGAGGATACGAACGATTGTTTTGTTTGTTTGTGTGTGTGTGTGTGTGAGAGATAGAAGAGAAGAGAGAGAGAGAGAAGAGAGAGAGAGGAGAATATTGTGAGTTGTGTTGAGATACGAAAGATGTTTGGTTTGTTTGTATGTGTGTGAGAGGGAGTAGAGAAAAAAGAGAGAAGGGGGTGAGATGGTTTGTTTGTTTGTGTGTGTACGTAAGAGAGAGAGGAGGGGGGTGGAGAGGGGGGGATTTTTGTGTGCTGCGTTAAGGATACGAAAGTATGTTTTGTTTTGTATGTGTGTGTGTGTGAGAGAGAGAGAGAGAGAGAGGAGTAGTAAAGTGATTTGTTTGTGTGTGAGAGAGGGAGAGAATAGGAGAGAGACAGACGAGAGTTTCTATGTGTGTGTCTGTGTGTGAGAGAGAGAGAGAGAGAGAGAGAGAGAGAGAGAGAGAGAGAGGAGAGAGAAAGCTTGTGTGCTGCGTTGAGGATACAAGAGATGGTTTGTTTGAGTTCGTCTGTGCTTGTGTAATTATAGGTGAAGTTTGCACTCATTTGTGGTTTGATTTTTTTTTTTTCGCTTCCTGTCGTTAGTTAGTATACGTCGGAGGTTGCCTTGGTTTTTTGTTTTGCTGTTCTTTGTAGTTTGTCATGGTGCAGTAAAATATCATAGTTTGGTAAAAGTATTTTTTCGGTTGTTTAATAACTTGTTAAATGTATAGGCTTCACATACTGATGTGCGGGAATAGGGAACCTGTTTAGGTAACTTTGCTGAGTAGGTTTAACAAGTCCAATAATGATGTAAAGTTGTTGCCCAATGGAATATCTATTGGGAATTCATCAGTGTTATTTATCCCCCTACTTTACTTCTTTTCATCATCTAAGTACAGGATAACAGTTTTGAACAGTGGACATAACCAAGCTAGTTCCATGTGCATATATATGTAGTCATTTTTTTTTTAGTACTTAGGTAGTACACTCACTTGTACTTTGGTAGTTAATATATGGTGAAGACTCATTAAAAGTTTTAATCTTAAATATTTGTTTGACGATTTGTATGAAGGAAAATCTTAATACTTAGATGATTAGCTTACCAGTTTTAATTAAGGCATTTTTGTACATTATTTGTATAGTTCCTTACCCTAGATTTCGAGTAGGTGGTCTAAGTATTTGGTTTGGTCAATATAAACATCCGATATTTGGCAGTTATTTGAGAATAAACATGTAGAACAGGTACTGGGTCATTTCCTCTCTCTCTCTCTCTCTCTCTCTCTCTCTGTCTCTCTCTCTCTCTCTGTCCCACGTATTAAAATTCATATTTTCATCCTCTCTCTCTCTCTCTCTCTCTCTCTCTCTCTCCTCTCTCTCTCTCTCTCTCTCACGTATTAAAAATTATCTCTCTCTCTCTCTCTCTCTCTCTCACGTATTAAAATCATCTCTCTCCTCTCTCTCTCTCTCTCTCTCTCTCTCTCTCTCTCTCTCTCTCAAATATTATGGAAAAGTTTGGATTTTTTAATGTCAGAATTTCTGGAAATGAAAAAAAGAACAACATACCAGAACAGGAAAGAGACATGGGAAAATCCTTATTACTACCAGTATTAAATGAAGGAGAAAACACGCAAACCATCATAGTGATGAATGCGCAGGGTTTATGTTACGAGTAACTCAAAAAGAAAAATAGAGTACTTAGAAGAACGAACCCAAAATGAAAAGAAAATAGATATAATGAATATAAGTGAAACATGGTATTCCCAAGAGACTGGGAATGATGATCAAATAAAAGGGTTCCAAACTTATGATCAGATAGAAAAATAGGAATCAAGGGGGAACCGCAATATATGGGTAAAGACAAAAGACAAGGAAAAATATATGAGAAATATAGTAAACTCAGAAGTGAACTAATAGCGGTAGAATTTGAATCTGAAAAATTGATGAACATAGTAATATATAGACCTCCTAATACTAAAGAGTTTGACTCAATAATTGAAAAATTGGATGATATATGTAGAAATCACAAGGACTGGACTATTCTCCTATCTGGTGCACTTCAACTTTCCTTTCGTAGAATGGAAAGAACGAATAGGAGATTGTGGTTGTACTTATACATATAAAAAAGAGAGTAATAAGTAGTGCAGAAGATAAGAGGCAATTTGAAAAGCTATTAGATAGCTACTAGAATACAACATTCAACAAACAAATAAATCACCCCTGCCAACAAGAAAGGAAAATACTTTAGACCTAGTATTTGTGAACGAGATGAATTATGTTAAAGAAATAATAGTTTATAATGCGAGTATTTCAGACCATAATGTCATAGAATTAACAGTTCATTCCAAAGCAAGTGAAAATAGAGATAAGCAAGAAATGAAAAGTGGGAAGGATATGGAAAATACAACTTCTACAGTAAAAATATAAAAATGGTCAGAAATTAATGAAGAATTGAACAAAGATTGGGATAACATTTTTCGTAAGTGATGACATAAGGGTAAATACGGAGATATTATATAAAATATTTGGAGAAATAGTGGAAAAATATATACGAAGAAGAAAAGTAAACATCATTCATGCATACCAAGAGACAGAAGGATCTTGTTCCACAAGAAAAATCAGAAAGTGGAAAAAGGTCTTGCAAAAGAAAAAAATGCATGGAAAGTTCTTATAGAACTAAAAAGTAAGATAGAAAATGCAGAACAAAAGATTATACAATCAAAAGAAAATGAAAAACGGGACTTGGAAGAAAAACCCTATTAAATATCAAGCAAAACCCCAAAACTATTATACTCATATGCGAAGAAGATGAATAAAAGAAGAATAGAAATAGGCCCTCTGAGAATTGAAGGGAGATTAACGAATGAAAAAAGGAAATTTGCAACATACTGGCAGAACGATATAAGAGAGAATTCACCCCTAGAATAGATAATGAAGATAATGATATAGAAGTAGGGAAGAAAATAGTGAATATTTAGCTGACATAGAAATTAATGAAGCTGATATTATGCAGGCAATTAATGAAATTAAAAATGGAGCTGCTGCAGGGCCGGATGGAGTCCCTGCTATTTTGTTAAAGAAAGTAGTTCATTCTATCGCAAAGCCACTTGCAATATTATTAAGACAAAGTGTAGATACAGGCAAGATTTATGATGAGCACAAATTAGCATATATCACCCCTACTTTCAAAAGTGGATCAAGACTAGAGGCAAGTAATTATAGGCCTGTGAGTCTAACATCACATATTATGAAAGTGTATGAAAGGGTAATGAAGAAAAATATTATGAAACATTTAATAAAAAATAATTTGTTTAATATAGGACAACACGGTTTCGTACCCGGAAAAAGTACACAAACCCAACTGTTAGTCCACCGTGAGAACATATTTCAAAAATATGAAAAGCGGAAATGAAACAGATGTGGTTTATCTAGACTTTGCAAAAGCTTTTGACAAAGTAGACCATATATATTAGCAAAGAAAATTAGAAAACACAATATCGTAGATAAAGTACGGAAGATGGTTTTAAAAGAATTTTTACACAACGAAACAGATATTGTTATTGCAACGATGAGAAATCGGATGAAACCAAGGTAATAATCCTGGTGCCACCAGGTACGGTGCTAGCTGCAATATTGTTTGTTGATTATGATTGAAGACATAGACAGTAATGTTAAGGATTCGGTAGTGAGTAGTTTCGGCTGATGACACAAGAATAAGTAGAGAAATTACTTGTGATGAAGATAGGAACGCTCTACAAAGAGACCTTAACAAAGTATATGATTGGGCAGATAAATAGGATGGTATTTAACTCTGATAAATTTGAATCAATAAACAAATTATGGAGACAGAGAAGGAAAGCTATATGCATATAGGGACCTAATAATGAGACAATCACAAATAAGGGAAGCAGTTAAAGACCTTGGTGTGATGATGAATAGGAACATGTTATGCAATGATCAAATAGCAATTCTGTTGGCAAAAGTAAAGCAAAAATGGGAATGTTGTTACGGCACTTCAAAACAAGAAAAGCTGAACACATGATTATGCTTTATAAAACATATGTTCGTAGTCCACTTGAATATTGCAATATGATATGGTACCCACACTATCAAAAGGATATTGCAAATAGAGAGTGTACAAAGGTCCTTTACAGCTAGAATAGAAGAAGTTAAGGACCTAGACTACTGGGAAAGACTACAATCCTTAAAATTATATAGTCTAGAAAGGAGAAGAGAACGCTACATGATAATTCAGGCAGGCATGGAAACAGATAGAAGGAATAACAGAAAAACATCATGGAACTAAAGATATCAGAAAGAGCAAGCAGAGGTAGATTAATAGTGCCCAAACTACTACAGGAAAAATAAGGAAAGCACACAGGACATTAATCCACTACGCACACCAGCATCGATAAATGCACCGCTCTTATTTCAATGCGTTGCCAGCTCATCTGAGGAATATATCAGGAGTGAGCGTAGATGTGTTTAAGATAAGCTCGACAAATATCTGAAACTGCATCCCAGACCATCCAAGATTGGAAGATGCAAAATATACCGGAAGATGTACTAGCAACTCTCTGGTAGACATTAGAGGCGCCTCACACTGAGGGACCTGGGGCAACCCCGAACGAACTGTAAGGTCTGTAAGGTAAGGTAAGGTCTCTCTCTCTCTCTCTCTCGTATTAAATTTCTTTTTTCATTTTTAATCCCTGATGTGTTTCCGTGTGAAATTTCTGCTTTTATAAAAATGTCTAGTGTATTTTCTCTAAATGATTTAATTTCTTGCACATCAGTATAGTGTGTTTGGAAAGGCCTGGTATATGTGTGGAGATCTGATACAAGAGAGTAATAGTCCGGAAATATAGGTGGTTAACTGTGGAATGTGTAGGTTGTGTACTCTCAGGGTGTGGGTAGTGAATTCCACTGTAAGGTGTTGGTAAATATTTGCATTTCATTTTATTAGCTTGGTATAATATTTCTCTTAAAAGTTGAATTAGAACTTCAGAGGAAAATGCGTCATTCTTTTTTTACTGTCCCTTTGAATTTTGAATATATTAATTCCTATTACTTTCAAAATCTTTAAATTAGATGTTTTTAGACCTAAAATAATGAATTAAATAGTGGTATATATGTGGCTAAATACGAATTCGGGAGGGCTTTAAAAATTGTATAGATATCTGAAAGGAATTTTATACCGTGTAGCAAGAAACTAAAAAATAGAAAAAATAAAATCTGCGTATTAAATATGTAATCAGTATACACTATAGTGCTCTGCTACAAACCTCAGACGTAAAGTCTCTGTAAAATCACTTTTCAAATACCCACCCATTAAAATTCTAACGTCGGTGATTAAATTTCTTTTAAATACATCATATGCATCTGCATTTTTAAGATTGTTCAGTGGTTAAAATCTTGAAACGCATTAGAATGAATTTCTTTGATTAATTAACCAGCAAAGTTATTTCATCGACCTATATAAAGAATCAGTCAAGACTTGAATTTTTTACGCTAAAAATTTTTATAATTTTCTTCGCGCTAAAATTAGACATGTACGCAACTTGGACCCGTTCGTTACATGAGACCATGATGCAACGGGTTATACGCAATCATCTCGATAACTTCATTTCGTAAGTTACTGTGTTTTATACTGTGCTGACTGGTTGTATGTTAATTATAAAACTTGGTTTTTCAAAGCTTTATTTCTTGGTAAATTAAGGTCCTGTGTTTCCTAGGCGCTGTTGATTTGGTTGCAGTAAGACAGCCATTTCCTAAATGGTTATATTTTTAGTGTTTTATATGTTAAGTTCGCCTCTCCACGTTGATTTCCAAAGGGTCCCTATTTGAGAACTTATTGCACAGAATTCGCTAAAGTGATTTGGTGGCCCGCGCGTAAGGTGACTGCGCACTTCGGTCCGATCTGGCTATCTTCTGGGAGAAGAGGAATCAGGTAGTCAGGGCAGTAGTCTTGCGCGCCTCTTCTCTTTGACCTGACTCAATCATGTACATGAAATGGGACGAGGTCAGTTAAGAGGCCTCTTGGTCAGTTGTGGACCTCGTCTGCTTTTGAAAGGGCCTCTGGTGTCTTGGGTAATGGATCGTGGCTGCAATTGCAAATAAGGCTGATGGTGACATTCCAGTTTCCCCCTTTTGTAGATGCAATTATCAGTTTTAACCAATTTTCCCCAACTCGAAAAAACGAATCCTTCCAGCAACCTCCCCTCCGCCCCGCCCCCACAGCCCCTTTGTAAAGGTAATGATCAATTTGACAGTTTTCCCAACTAGAAAAATGAATCCTTCCAGCAACCTCTCCTGCTCCCAGCCCCCATTTGTAGACGTTATATCATATGACCAGTTTTCCTAACTCGAAAAACTCATAATTTTGCCCAAACTAAATGTCAAACTTTTGTCCTGTAGTCTCGTTGTAGCACCAGATTTCAATAATGACAGACTGTTCTTGGTTTTTTTTTTAACTCAAAATCTGTGCAATAAACTAAGATTAATAATCAAATATTTAAAATAAAGGAAGGACAAGGAAAGCATTCAAGGGCCTACTAACTTTGCCTAAACAGAACTCATAACATTTCGTGTAACTATTCAGTTATTAGGTGGTACTGGGGAGGGCCTTGGTGGGCTTTCCTTTTCCTTAATTTTTATTTATAGATTCAGCAATGTGAAAACGCTACTTACGAACGCTCCCGAGATATATATGGCATATAAGACTCCAAATATTGAACTTCGTTTGGAGTTCAGATGTCCAGAGACAAAGAAAACGGGAAGTTTTCTTTCATCGTAGAGTTCCATTGGAGGAAGAGAATCCGTTTTCTGTGTTTTACCTGTCGTCTGAAGCTTTCAGAAAATGAGGTTTCAATAAATCTGGCGCCAATTTATGGTCATAGATTCAACGGTGCTCTTATTTCAGTTAAAACAAAACCGATGGTACCAAAACCAGTCACATATGACATTCAGATTTCTACAATAAAACATCTTTTAGACTTTTCAGTTTTTCTCAAGCCAGATTTTGTATTCATAGTTTTTCTCAAGCCAGGTTATGTATTAAGTCCCTAGTTACAGTAACAAAGTTCCTAATTGCCAATTAAAAGTCCCTTGAAACAAAGTTCCTTTTTGCCGATAAGTCTATTTTTGATATTTTGCAAGTAGTAGTTAGAGCCTCTAAACATTCAAGAATTTAATTATTCAAAGTCTTTAAAATACTATGGACATTTCAAGGCAATTACTGACATGGCCTAAGTAGCCAGGAAAAAATTCAACACCAGACAGTCTGATCTGAGAAGAGGACAGGGTGATCCAAAATGAAATACCAGGTTATAATTCAACCATTTGACTCTGTACGTATATTTATGAAACGCCCTGTTAACACCGCTCTCATTCCATCAGGAGTGAACTAGCTCTGTATGAGGGTGAAGGGCAGTCCTAATGCACAAGTGGCTAGTTAAAAACAGTCCTACTTCGTGAGCTATCTGGCCTTTTTTTGTGGCGAGGATGCAGGCATTTGCTGGTGGTGGGAGGGAGAATGGGTTGGGGGGCTTATGGGGGAGAATACTTTGTCATATGAACGTTTGAGTATGGAGAATACTCGCTGCTATCTTATCTTTATATTATATTTTTTTACTGCTTTCATTTGTAACTTTCGTATTATACCATGGATTCTGATAAAAGAATGCATAACTAGCATTTTATTTCTCTTAAATGCATGAAATTGTACAATCTTGTTTGAATTTGTCATTCTTGAATTTTATTGAAATGTCCATTTTATATTACAATTCAAATTTCATTCTACTTGGTAACATTCACCGCCTACGACTTCTTGTTCTGCTTGCAATCAACATCTTAAATACAATAATCTATACACGAAAATGCTCTTGATCTGACAAAACAGTTTCATATAAATCATGTATATCCAAAAAATCTTAGAAGAAAAAAAAAAAAAAAAAAAAAAAAAAAAAAAAAAAGTATTCAAACATGAATCATGACGCTCCTGGTTTTAAGCATTTTAAAATCTCCATTTTAAATTTCAACTACTTTATCTGAACACATTTCCTTAAGAACTAGGCCCTCTTTAGGACTCGTTTAGGAACTACTCCTTACTTCCTTCAAGAACTAATCCCATAAGAACTATACCCTCATTTAGGACTCATTTAAGAACTTACTTCATTCTAGAACTAATCCCTTAAGAACTATACCCTCATTTAGGACTCATTTAAGAACTATTACTTACTTCATTCTAGAACTAATCCCATAAGAACTAAATTATCTTTAGGACTCATTTAAGAACTTTTATAACTTAAAAGAACTAAACCCTCTTTAGGACTCATTTAACAACTATTCCTTAGAACTTCCTTTAAAAACCAAACTTTATGATTAACATTTAAGTACTCTTCTTACCTCCTACAAAAACTAAACCCTATTTAGGACTAGCATTAAAGAAAAATAACTTCAAGAACTAAACTCACATTTAAGAACTATTCCTAACTCCCTTCAGGATTTTTTTTCACAACTTTACGCTTTCATTTGCAAAACACAAGACTGCAAATTATCTTAACCCATCTAGTGCAATTAAAAGTTGATTACAGGATATTTACCTATATACGGATTATGAAATGCTTAAAACCAACAGCCAATAATATGTACCATTATAAGTTATGAATCATCACTGACACTCGTGAGAATCTATGAAAAAAAAAATATGGCAATAATACTTACATTAAACAAGCCTTTGGCATGATCTACGTTTGACTGAATTTTGAAGACTGTAAACATAAAAATCTACACTTACAATTAATCTTTATTCCACATTTGGTAGTCTAGTGGCGAGAGAACTATGTAATATTAAGTTTACAAAATAACTCTTTAATAAGGATGAATACAAAAATCGAGACTTGCCAAACACAAGAATAGTGACTTGGTTTCAGAGAGAGAGAGAGAGAGAGAGAGAGAGAGAGAGAGAGAGAGAGAGAGAGAGAGAGAGACAGAGAGAGACCGTTGGACACCCAGTGTCAGTTTACAACCTCTAACCCAGCATTTCTATTTAATAACAGCAAAAAGTTTTAAAAAGTTTGGACCTATACTGGAAAATCCCTATGTTTGTACTTTGTCTTTTTCTGTGCTTGCTTAAAAGCAAATCACGAATAAATTACCTGGTCAGATTAAACTGTGTATACAAATAAAACAAAAATCAAATTAACTAATAATGTAGCACTAGTAACATGCTTAAGTAAAGATCTAGGGATATGACATAATACCGTAAATAAATGCCGAGAAATATAAAAGTTCAGTGAAACAAAAGATTCTGCGATATAGCAAAAAATTGCAAACAGGCAAGTCTTACATCTAATGAATAAATGGCTGTAAAGTTGATGCTAATAGCTTTAAAGTCAGTCACACATTTTGGTAACTTGTTTAATGTAATGTACAGTTAATAATCTTACAGATAAGCCAAATTCCACATTGAAATCAATGAGGGCTTGAGGAAACTGACACTGGGTCTATTTAGACAAAAAAAGAAATCTATGGCAACTCCACTTGCAAAAGACTAATGTAAAATGCGGCATCATCTGTTTACCTAAGGTCTGTTTAACCCTCAATGTTCAATTTCCTCATTTGACAAAACATGCTCAAGATAAACTGAAGTGATTTTCAACACGATTCACAAAATAACCAGTGTCTGAAAGTTATTTGTGTGTATATTCAAAACACTTGTCTTGCTCTCATGCATGTAACCAATTGGAGATTTTCATATTAAAAACCAGTGATTCAAAATTAATGAGGCAAAATTCATCAAGCTTAAAAATGCACAACTGGATCTAATTATAAAGTTTCTATGAAACTCTTCAGAGTTAAATTTCATGCAATTAGGCTTCTAAAGGCTGTCTGAAACTATCAAGTAACTTTTGAGCTTAATGTTAGCTTAATTGACAGGGATATTTGTCATAGGTTACTTTACACATTTAATGACAATTCTGAAGAACAATATTAGCAAGAAACAGTATAAACAGGCAAGTTTCACATTTACAAACAGATTGTCGTAAACTTTCTGTAAATTAATTGCTTAAAAGTCAGCCGCATATTTTGGTAATTTAGTTTAAGATAGTGTACTGTACACAATCTTGCACAACATGAGAAGTCATATGGATGGATGGATTATGGAATTTAGTGCATAGCCCAAGCGCTGGGACCAATAAGATCATTCAGCGCTGAAATGAAATTATGGCTAGATGGAAAATTGAGAAATGAAATGAAAATGATAAACTGATGACAATCCTGCACTTGAACAGGACTGTACATCAGTAAAGGCCATTTTACTCTCCCCCCAGCATTCCCATCATCCAAAGTTATGAAATTTTCGTTGCAGATCGTTGCAGGGCACACACACATATGGAAACACGACTGTCAAAGACTAATTAAAATACTCATGATCATCCATATTCCTTCGGTCCTTTTAACCCTCAAGTGTTCAATTTCCTCAATTTTAACACATGCTTAAGGTTACCAAATTTCATAATAACTAAGTCATTATTTCAACACTTATTCAAGACAATGTTAAATGATTTCATACAAATAACCAATCACAGTTTTAGGTATTTAAACTCGCTGAAGCATAAAAATTTATAAATGCAAATCTGGTTATAATTACAGAGTTCATATACAACTGAATTCAGATTAAATTCCAGCTAATTAAGACATCTAAAGGTTATCGGGTATATGATTAAGCAACTACAGCATCAAGTAACTTTTGAGCCTGTTTTTAAGTTAATTAACATGTACTATGTTCGTCATATGATATATGAGGCACTAGAGAATACACTAAAATTAACTTAATTTGAAATAACTATAGGATACAAGGTTATTATTTTTATTGAAAGCAAACTGAAATGCTTGCACCTTCATAGTAAGCTCTGAAACTCTAAAATTAGTTCAAGACTAAAAGGCATGACTTAAAACGTACTTCTGGTACAGTGACTAAGTTTCTTTACTGTAAATGTACTTTCTTTTCAGTCTCAATTCAGCATCTTAATACTACGCAAATACGAACACAAGATCAGTAAGTAAGGAAACTATTGAGGGTAAAAGGACTAATTGGAACACGTTAATACAATATGACATCAATGAGTTTGTGTTAAGGCTTCATGTTACTTTAAATAAACTTTCATGCTTCAAGAACTTCAAATGAATAGGAAAAAATTTGCATTACCTCGTTTGACTGTACGTATTTGCTCTGTGAATTCTTTGCTGTCTATGTTTAAAGAATGAGTAATGTAAAATCTATGCAAAACTTCTGCTGCACTCCTGAGCAATGGAATGTTAAAAACAGAACGTGAAAGTGGTAATATTCTTTGCATGCATGTAACTGCTGTTCAAAATTATAGTAAATATACCAATGACTCATAACTGCGTTATAATAGCAAATTCTATTCATAGATTGGCAGGTGTAGTTAAGTCAAATCCAGGCTTAATTAGTGTGCTGTTGAATCAGCGCCATAATATATGATTTATATTTCTTCCATGTTGTATACAAGTTGAGATAATCTTCGGCAGAACTTCAGTTCAGCATCACTTGAAACCCATCATGGAATATAATTCAGTGTTTCAGGGAATAGCGAATATCTGTAGTGTGTCCATATTGAGAGGAAGATTATATAGATTTCCTTCGCAGTTATGTACCACTTCAACCCTGTAAAAACGAGAAGACATTACCTTTACAGTCATCATATGTATTAAATAGAAAATTCTATGTGAACTTATGCCAAAATAATAATGGTTTTTTACTCCAAACTATAGAAAGATCAATACATAGCCTACATGGAGTTCCAACTCCAAAGGTTTTTACATCCACTATGAAAACTTTTGCCCGGCATGTTGGATTCTTCCCAAATTTGGTAAATCTTAATAACTGCGTAGGGTATTTCTTTGGAAATAACAGTTTCCTATAGTATTTGGGTTGCTTATTAAGAATTTACCGTTATTTTTGGGAGGTCGACTGTAACCCCCAGGGGCCAGTACTAAACACAGCTAAATACATTGGACGCCCCAATCCCTAGTGGTGGTCGTATTCGTGGTTACGTTCCTTGACATCCGTGCTGAGTTCTTTAGAATTACCCCAAATTTTCTAAAATTAACTAATTCTGCTATGAAATTTATGAGGAATGTAATATTTCCAACTTTTAATTAAACCGTTTAAACAATACATATGACAATCTGGAATGCTTGGTCGTTTTTAACGAAAAATAAAAACTGAATTTTTGCTAAAATATGCCTCTATCCTTCATTTATAATATTTTTAAATAAGCTATTCAACTCTAAAGGAAGGTGAGACAGTTCTCTTACTATAAAAATGTTCTAGTTGCCGCATCCAGCTATATTCTTGCAATATTTCTTTTGCCCAGAAATGGCAGCAGTCTTAATCATGGTTTTACAATAGATGACTGCAGACTTATTACCAGCTCTTTATTGTCATTGATGATGGTGGAATATACGTAAAGCCAGATCTCCAAAAGCTCCTAGCGCAATGTTTGCCTGACAAAGACGTTCACAAGTTGCTCATGAAAGAGAATATGCAAATTCAGTTTATCTGAATAACTGGTTTTACAAAATATACAAAAACTACAATAAATTTTCATCATTGTACCATCATGTCAAAACCGTATACACAAACATTCTGCTTGTACATTACTAAGGCCTTTCAAAAAGCACTATCTTATTCACTGGAAAGGCAAGGGTTTCAGGTTGGCCAAAAAATTAAATTAAATACAAGGATGCATTTAACCAAAGCTAACCTACGCACCAGTTCCTTTTCTGGCTAGGAGGGACTCGCCCCTATCTGGGACACCTCCCACCTAACCTAACAGAGCACTGCATAGCAAAATCTGGTTGCAATTAAACCTACCATAACCTAGGTTGCTAGGTCCACGCCTGGCTTACCATGCAAACTAACCTAGTCCAAGACACAGGAAGTTTAATATAATAGGGTTGCAACCTACCGACCATGCTTAGCCTAACCTACAGAATTGCAAATTAAGATAACCTAACCTCACTTAATCAAGAGTGGTGGGTCTATACCTGACTGACACCCATAAGTAACCTAGCGTAGGTTACATATGTTAATTACTAAGGTTGCAGCCTAACAATCACACCTAACCTAACTTTAAGCACAGTAAATTATAATAATAGGGCTGCACTAACCTAACCTGCCAAAGGCACCGAGGGGACGAAGGAGAGCGTCCTACTCTCGACTGCTGCTGCAAGACTGTCCTTGAAGGACCCTCACCAACCTACCCTAAAGCCCTGGAGATGAAAAAGATTGGATTCTGCTCCAATAACCGAGGGGCACCCAACCCTTACCTGGTCCCCTACTAACATAACCTAGGGTTCCAAGTACGTTCTTACCAAAAATATGAAGTCATCCTTCCTTACCTAGTGAGTCTTCCAAAAAAAAAAATAAACTAAAACTTAGCTTAATCACACTCAGAACTTGCAGAAGTATCATGGTTCGATGTTAAAATTTATTCCAAGGCTTAACGGTCAATAACCTTTACCCTAATGAGAATCGGAACGTGTAAAAATAAGCCTACGCCATCTTGTGGCTGTTAGAATCCAAATTCTTTTTATGGAAATAACCAAAGACGTCCTAAATGCGGTAGGCCAAACTGCGCTGACCATCCTTGACCGCATAACAATACTTCAAGGCTTATAAAAAGTATTTGGTAACCAGGAATTTGCAGTGGACAGCTGTATTACTCTTGAGTACATTGTGGAGTCAACCTCTAGTGTCACCGAGTAAATTTCTCAAGCTACAAAATTCCAAACGAGATCGAGCAACCACAGGTCTAACCGAAATTCTCACATAGAATGAATAACCTTAATTCGATAGCAAAAAAAAAAAAAAAAAAAAAAAATAGATAAACTCAACACTAGATTAGTAAAATCAACCTAACGCACAAAAGGCAACAACTCGCCAGGTAAAATAACCACGGGAAAAACGAAATTCTCAGGTAAAAAAAAAAAATTACCTTAAAGTGATACGAATGACACTCGAAACTAATTTTCAATGAATATAAAATAATTAAAACTAAAATTACATACCTTACTTCAACTCCCTCTTTAAACATCCCTTCGGGTCTTCACAGCACTAAAAAGAAATTTACCTTCACCAGACCAGAGGTAAAATGGCTACTGACCAAGGAGGCAAGGACAAGGATACCAAAACAGAAAGACATGGCGGTTAGGTAGTTGTCACCTTGAACGAGACCTTTCGCCCATAAATTACGAAAAATTAGAATAAAACTAATTTAAGAGCAACTAACTCTCACATCGAGATGCTTTTCTCTCCATATTTATTTCGTGACTAGTGAAGGTTAACATTTTAACTTCAATAATTATTCAACGAAGTAGTGATGCTAATCCATCTGCTTGTCCCTGAGAATAAGGAAAGCTAACGGTCTTAGGCAGTCACAAATTGCATGTGCAACTATTAAGTATAAATTAATGACTAGGGATTGCAATCATTGGTGATTCATTGACAAATCTGACTAATATTGAGATGACTCGTCGTGAGAAATAATACAGGTCATAATGGCGACAGGTACGGAGGGTGTGCTCAATGGATATACTATCGATAGGCTCATAACTGCATTGTAGGCTAAAAAATATTGACACCAATAGATGAAGTAATAAAATATCTGAGTAAGTGAGATGATGAATCTATTTTTTACCAATTTATTTAATTACTTTTTTTCTACAGTTGGCCCTGTGAAAAGCATGGAGGACGATGCTTCGGACTCACTTGGTATTTTAAAAACACTTTTGAAATTACACATTTCAATTTTATACCTCTGTCCCTATATTTTTCCCGGTATCAGGTATCTCATAAGATTTCGAAAGGAAAATGAAACAAAAGACCTTTGATAGTTACTCATAACCAAAAGAACAGAAGGAATTAGAATATTTATAAAAAAACAGTCGAATTTTTTTTAGTTAGTGACCCCAAAGGGTTTTAACCTGATATGTATTAAACCTTAGAGGCGTGTGACGGTTAAAAACATAATAAAAAGACCATACATTTTATAAAAATAATGACCCCAAGAAATATCAGTCCTAAATAAACCCTTAAGGATTACTATATAGTACAGTTCCAAAACGTCTCATCCCTTTCTATACAAAAAAATAATAAGCGAATTTATACAAAATACTTTACCTAAATATCCACCAGACCAAGACTTCCAGATTTCATCCTGCAACTGACGAATCCAGAATCTTCCTGAAGTTATCGCTTTTAATTAGCGGTTTTGTTCAAACTATCTATAAAGAGAGAGAGAGAGAGAGAGAGAGAGAGAGAGAGAGAGAGAGAGAGAGAGAGAGAGAGAGAGAGGAGTGGGTAAAAGAAAAAGATCATCACAAGTTCCGGTCTTTCAGCTCGCTAATTAGAACTCCTATTTCCTTGGCTTTCTTCTTCTTCGATCTTCTCTGCTTCTTCAGTTCAGGTCGCCGTGTCTTCTTTATTTATTTTAGTTTTAATTTAAAAAAAAAAGCTTTATACAAAGTGGAGACAATATGATAAAATTACTTAAAGATAATAAAAAATATAACATGAACATCTTATCCAGTTCAAAAAATTTATCAAATGATTATGTTCTAATGAACATATTTATCGATTGTTAGTCGTCGTGTCTTCTTTATTTATTTTAGTTTTAATTAAAAAAAGGACTTTCTACACATTGGAGAAAAGATGATAAGTAAATTACTTAATGATAATAAAATAATACTGTATATAAGGTTGACATGAACATCTTGTCCAATTCAAAACATTTTTTCAATGATTGTTCCAATGAACATATTCATCATATGTTAATACTATCCATGAAACGGCAGAATTAAATTCCATTAAAATCTAATTTGAATTCACAAAATGTCATATACAAAGTGGATAAAAAAATTATAAAATTGAGGAATTTTGCGAAGCTACTAAATGAGTTGCAGAGTTCACTAACGATAATAATAGTAGTAAAAATAGTATTAGTTGTTGTAGAAATAATGATTGTTTTTCTATAGAATATCAGCCCTATTTTGATGGACTGTATCACTCACTGCTGTTCCAATATGTAGTGTACATATTGGAACAACAGTCGTGATTAAAAATTCCAGCCTCACTTTGTATTTTTATTCATGGAACATTATCAATAACAAAAACTAACTTCACCAAGAAAAGATAGAAAAACAGTTTTTGGAAAACACCGCAAGTGCTCGCAGTTCTTTCGAAACCTTTTAGAAAATATATAGTCGCCAAAATATAAATGGCAAACGTCTGAATATGGAAAAGTATTAGTATCGACAAAGCGAATGCAAGATCCGGCGTACTATTCAGAATTCGCTTAGCCGAGCAACAATCGTTTGCCTTTTAGATATTCTATAACAGATGATCCCGTGGATTATTCCCACCCATCAGAAGAAAATATGAAAGAAGAGAGGATTAGAAAGACAGAATGTTGGAAACAGGAAGAGGGGAGACAATCGTATTTTTAATTCGATTTGAAATTCCACGACTCTTTTTTATTTTATCTTTTTTTTTGTGCGTGTGAAAACCAGTGATTCTCTAGAGAGGAAGTTACGGATATGTTTCAAGAAACGTAGGAAATATACCATCTTTATTTAAGCTCGAATGATTTCATAGGAAACTCATAATCCTATGAGTGGCGTGACAATCAAAGAGCTGATTTTGATCTTATATTTCCTTCCTACAATAAATAAAAGATAAAATTATTGTTCACTCTACTTTTTTTTCGTTGTTTCCTATGGTGAATATTCCACCACCACATACACATACACACACACACATATACATACATACATATATATATATATATATATATATATATATATATATATTATATATATATATATATATATATATATATATATATATATATGTGTATGTATGTATGTGAGTGTAATGTATATATACATATGTTGTAAAATAGATAAATTACATTTTAAATAGTAATGTTGAAAACATTACTTGAGAAAACATAAGATGTCACATAATGAGGCCATGGAGGAAAGTCTGCCCTAAAACCACTGTCCAGGATGTGTTGAGTGTATGAACCTTACCTAAGCAAATGTATGAAAAAACATCAATAATCTATTTCCTTGGGAACCACTTAGGCTCTCATGAGAATGAGAAGGATGATGTGTCTCAACCTAGATAAGTATGTTTGTTCGTATGCCTGTATCTTTGATTAGGTTTGCTCGCCTATGATTTGTAAATGTATTGTAACTCAGACTTCCTCTACTCCTCTTGGTTCAAACATCTATTCAGAAACCTTCTCTGCAAGCTATCTCAAGATATAATCTTTTTGAACAATACATTATATTTTTGTTACTCTGTGTTTCCATGACTTACCCTCTACCCACACAAGAAATGAATATCAGTTAAGAG
>NC_061103.1:6762072-6770881 GCF_015104395.2 Macrobrachium nipponense | reverse complement strand
TCTTGGTAAACCTTTTTCTGAAGGAGTCATCATGTAAAAATGAAAATTTGGCATTAATGACTAACTTTGGTACCGTGATAAATGTTTTCGCATTGTTATAAAACTGCTTATTAAGAAAACTCTGAAGCCTCTTATAAAATAGCTTTTGAGCGAAGCAATTATTTTTAAAATATTCCAAAAGGTAATTTATTTCCTGATTGAAGGAATGCCATTTGTTGTAATACAAAATGCCCTATGTATAAGAGTTGACAATGAATTAAGCTTAAAATGATAAAAACATGAGCTGTAATAATTAGATCCTAGACCTGTAAAAGTTTTCTTCCTAAAAACAGAAGTGTTAAAAGAACCATTCTCTCGTGTAATGAGTACATCTAAATAAGCCAGTTGAATATTTTCCTCTCTTTCGATCGTAAACTTAATATTGTTATGTTGAGAATTAAGTATGTTTTACAACATCCAGTGGGTTTTAATAATAACATCTCAAAGCGAAAAACGACGGGAAAACTAAACGTCGCACCGACCAGAATTCGAGCAGCGAAAGTCAAATAGAGTGAATTCCAATCAGGAAGTTCAAGGGGGAGGGAAGCAGTAATTACAAATTCTTCTTCTTAGCATTTTTCTAAGAAAACCTCCGTAATGAAGAGGGGGCGGTTCGAGACTCCTTCGATGACACCCTCAGGGGTCTTGGGATGCGTTGGCCCCCTGATAAATATGGAGGACCCCTGGGCAATAAGATGCAAAGGGTACGTAATTTGTCATTTAATTCTCGAGACGTTTTTATCTCTGAGGTCAATGAGTTCGGGTGATGGCCATTTAGGGGTGCTGAACTATATTCTGAGATATATTGATTTGGACGTGATTTACAGTGAAATAACTGCATGGCACATTATATCATGTAGTATTACGTACAATAAAGGTAAGTTTCAGTTTGTGCTGTAGTTAGGACAAGCAGTTTTTTGTATATAACACATACAAGTCCATCTTAACTTGATCACTTAAGAAATTGTTCTGTGCATAAGTACAATTACTAACAGTACCTTAAAAAAATGAATGGTACTGTTTTTTTTTTTTTTTAATAAATATCTCTGCTAGATACCATCCAGTTTCAACCGTGCACATCTACATTTATAGATATGTATATATATATATATATATATATACATATATTATATATATATATATATATATATATATGTGTGTGTGTGTGTGTGTGTGTGTGTGTGTGTGTGTGTGTTTGTATTGTATGTTTCACGATTTAATTCCATTGGATTCTTATATAATTCTTTTGATACGATTAAACGTCCAACACAACCTAGATACGACACAACTAACAATGAAAGCATATAAAATCATCATTCCTGGATATAATTATATCAGATTCGTATGCAACCATTTATTCCTTGATTATTCTGATTTGAAATGCTATTAAAAAAAGAATGACCCAGATCGACATTACGGTCAAAATAACCGGCCCCTGCAATGCTTCGGAGTTTACAATCGCGTCGCAGCTGTCAGTCAGCTTCTGACGCTAATGTCAGCTCTGGTCCCCCGAACCATTGCCAGCGAGTCAGTCGCATTGCACAAACCATCGCTTTTGCGTTTCACTGTCAGCTCTGGTCGTGGCCAACTGCTGTGTTCTTTTTTTTCCCACCGTTTTCTTTATCGCTTCCATTTTCTTTCTGTTTTACCCCCTGTCTTGGTCACCGGGCGGGTAAAGAATTGGTTGCAACACACACACAGAGAGAGAGAGAGAGAGAGAGAGAGAGAGAGAGAGAGAGAGAGAGAGATCGTTTTTAAACACCGAATCGCAGAAATCGTCTATATCGGTAATATTTTGGGATCAAAATAATTATTCTAATTATTCTCTCAATAAAAAAAAAACGATCATATCTGGAAATATAGATTTTTTTTCCATCAAGGACATTCATTAAAAAATCTACTGGATAATTATCAATCAATGATCTTTTTTTTTTTACCTTTCATTTGGGAAGTGATTACCAGTTTATACCACAATGAAAAAAGAAATCCCCAGAAGGTGATTCAATTTTCGATTTAAAACATCAGCCAGATAATCACAGTATTATGAAATGAGCTATGCAATCCATAAGGTAAACAAATGAAGTCTTTCTCCTAACATATAAATACCTATACCCGCTGCTTCTATTATTAATTATCATTCCACTGCATCTATTATATTTAATATAATTTTCATGAAAGGAATATAAAAATGGGAGCAGGATGTCCTGATGAAGTGGCGAGAGAGAAAATGCAGCATCAACATTCTACATTATTTCGTTGGTTGCATCATGACCGGAGATGTGGATCTTATTGTATTGGTCACGTTGAGCCTCTTCTAGAGCTCTCTCTCTCTCTCTCTCTCTCTCTCTCTCTCTCTCTCTAACACACACACACAGACACGCACACACACACATTATCATCATCTCTCTTTCTCGTCGTAATTCTTCTCGTAAAATAGTCAAAGTATGACACTCTCTTTCTCTCTATGTTGAGAACAATCTCAATTTCTATCTACGTTTATCGACGAATTTCGTATCACTTTCTATAAAGTCTACTGTATATAAGAATAATGTCATAGACTTAAAATATCACCTTCTATAGGCTACTGTATATAAGAATAATGCCATAGAGTTAAAATCTCACTTTCTATAAAGTCTACTTTATTGAAGAATAATACCACAGAGTCAAAATCTCACTTTCTATAAAGTCTACTGTATATACGAATAATGCTATAGAGTTCAAATCTCACTTTCTCTAAAGTCTACTGTATATACGAATAATGCCATAGAGTTCAAATCTCACTTTCTGTAAAGTCTACTGCATATTAGAATAATGCCACAGAGTCAAAATCTCACTTTCTATAAAGTCTACTGTATATAAGAATAATGCCATATAGTTAAAATCTCACTTTCTATAAAGTCTACTGTATATAAGAATAATGCCACAGAGTGAAAATCTCACTTTCTATAAAGTCTACTGTATATAAGAATAATGCCACAGAGTGAAAATCTCACTTTCTATAAAGTCTACTGTATAAAAGAATAATGCCACAGAGTTGAAATCTCACTTTCTATAAAGTCTATTGTATATAAGAATAATGCCATAGTGTTAAAATCTCACATTCTATAAAGTAAATTTTATTTAAGATTAATGCCACAGAGTCAAAATCTCACTTTCTATAAAATCTACTTTATTGAAGAATAATGCCACTGTGTTGAAATCTCACTTTCTATAAAGTCTATTGTATATAAGAATAATGCCTCAGAGTTCAAATCTCACTTTCTATAAAGTCTATTGTATATAAGAATAATGCCGCAGTGTTCAAATCTCACTTTCTATAAAGTCTATTGTATATAGGAATAATGCCATAGAGTTAAAATCTTAATTTCTATAAAGTCTACTGTATATAAGAATAATGCCGCAGAGTTCAAATCTCACTTTCTATAAAGTCTATTGTATATAAGAATAATGCCTCAGAGTTCAAATCTCACTTTCTATAAAGTCTACTGTATATAAGAATAATGCCATGGAGTTAAAATCTCACTTTCTATGAAGTCTACTGTATATAAGAATAATGCCATAGATTTAAAATCTCAATTTCTATAAAGTCTACTGTATTTTAAGAATAATGCCACAGAGTTAAATCTTACTTTCTATAAAGTCTACTGTATATAAGACTAAAGCCACAGAGTTAAAATCTCACTTTCTATAAAGTCTACTTTATTTAAGAATAATGCCACAGTGTTAAAATGTATATAAGAATAATGCCATATAGTTAAAACCTCAACGAAGTAACGAAAAATAAAAACCACTATGGCTTATTTACATAATTAGCATCAACGTAAGATAAACATCCAATCAGAGTAATGATAGGTATCAAAACAAGAAACGATCGCAGAGCATCAGCAGAAATGTCCTTAATCACTTTCTGTCTCACTTTCTGTTCTAGAGTAAAAATTTGTAAAAATCCCGATAGGCACTGAATCATTACTGCGAGATGCTCACGGAACACCACCTAAAAGCTGAGGTAATGTGGAAATGCAGAAGTCTAGCCCTGAAAATCAGACGAGGCAAGTTGACAAGCGAAACCATTAATCAATTGCCACCGGTTTCCCATGAATTTTGGTCTCTTCTTATAAAACACCTTTAGCGTAGGGCGGGGAGAGGAGTGAAAGAGAGTGGCAGGTCCATTACCGTAATGAGGGATGGAATATGTGCACGTTTGCAACAGACCTGGGAATTATGGAGAAGCAGTTTTTATGATTTTTAATTTGCATAAGGTTTAGGAATAGTGTTTCTGATTTTCAATTTGCGTAAGGCTTAGGAATATTATTGTTTCTGTAGCAGTTGGTATAATGATTGTGAAGATTCTTGTTATAATGAATAATTTTCATTTATCAGTTTTAAAGTTTTCTGAAATTTTCACTTATCCAAATGCATTGGTAGTTGACTATGTAAATGTATATTTTACACACCCTTTCCCCACACACGCAGAAATATATATAATATATATATATATATATATATATATATATATATATATATATATATATATATATATATATATATATATATATATATCTATATATATATATATATATATATATATATATATATATATATATATATATATATATATTTCTGCTGCTAAACAAGATGCGTCTCAAATATAAAAGGCCATTAAAACACTCTTAAGCTTTAAACCAGATAAGTATGTATATATAATATTTTATGTATATATATGTATATATATATATATATAATATATATATATATATATATATATATATATATGTAAGTATAATCCACCAAGGAAAAATAAACTACGGAGTTTCTGCAAGATCTTTCGACTCAACGTCCTTTGTCTGCTGAGTAAAGGACATTGAGTTGAAAGAACTTGCAGAAACTTCGTTGTTTATTTTTCCTTCGTGGCTTATACCTTTATTCATGGATTTTATCTCGTTCCAAACTTTCGTTTTATTCATATATACTATATATATATATATATATATATATATATATATATATATATATAATATATATGTGTGTGTGTGTGTGTGTGTGTGTGTGTGTGCGTGTGATATATATGTGTGTATGTGTACTATACATACGCACCGTCACATCCAAACTTTCCAGCCCCCAAAATTCATATTTATTTTATTAAAAAAGTATTTTCCCGTTGGAAAGAAGTGAGAGATTCTTATATATCATCATCTGGGACCCTCGTCACGTTTCTGATTGAACGAACTGGAATCTGAAGTTTGAAACTTTCGGTAAGTGGCAGCTGAGGGAATGTCAACTCTCGTATTAGGATGTTATTTTGGGATTTTTTTTTTTCTTTTTTTAGCCCCATTTTCCTGCGGATTTTGATCGGCTCACGTCAGCGATTAAAAGGTTTGTATTCCCTGATATAAGGTACACTAGTTTCAAATGAACAAGAGTAAGATTTAAGGCAAAAAAGTAAGAAATATTTTTCTACAGTTTCAGAGAAACAAGATATCATCCTGGGTAGAATAAAAAATAGAAAAATTATACCGAAGTAAATGAATATGACGTGACTCTTGCATTTGGGAATGTCAAATGGGAATGTCAAAGTGAAATCTATATAATTGCCATTCTGTGAATTGCATTTCAATTCCTAACCTTCATAAATTGGAATTCTTCGTGGAAGTTTACTGTTTTTATGATTTATTTTCAAAGCAAGTCACAGAGAGAGAGAGAGAGAGAGAGAGAGAGAGAGACCTAAGCCCTTATTTTTTATATAAAGTTCATAGAAAGAGATTCGAAATTGGTCGATAAATATGGGAAGAAACTGAGAATTCCCTTAACACAGAGAAAAAGAGCAAGCCGTACCTTCATTATTTTACGTGAGGGAAAGTTTACCAAATGCTAGATGAGAGAGAGAGAGAGAGAGAGAGAGAGAGAGAGAGAGAGAGAGAGAGAGAGAGAGAGAGCTTTTCCCATCAATATTCAGGGTGGAAATTGGCTTCAGAGGACACATTCAGATTTACATAACTGGCAAATCGAATTTTACTAAAGACTTGGATTAAACTATTCTTCGATTAAGTTTTTTTTTTCTCCTGGACGAGTTTTAAATTTTTCCTGGTGATTTAATTGTGGTCTGTCGTTCTTTTCAAACGTCAGCTAATGACATGACATTGGTAATTCAAGAATTGTTGAGTTCAATTCGATATTAAGTACTAGTATCGGTAATTAATTCAGGCGTAATAAATTTGAAAAGAACAATATAAACAAGTATAAAATGCGCCGAAGTTTTTTCGGCGCAATTGAGTTTTCTATTCAGCTGATACAGCACATAATCAAGGCTACAGAAAACATATCTATCTTCTGGTGGTCTCGGTATAACGCTGTATGAGCCGCGGCTTGCGAAACTTTAACCACGGTCCAGTGGTGGCCTATCCTACATCGTTGCCAGGGGCACGAGCATGTCTGACTATAACTTTAAATAAAAATGAAATTACTGAGGCTAAAGGGCTGCAACTTAGCATGTTTGATGATCGGAGGGTGGATGATCAACTTGCCAATTTGCAGCCCTCTAGCCTCAGTAGCTTCTAATATCTGAGGGCGGACAACAAAGTGCGGACAGAAAAAAAGTGCAGACGGAGAGACAGACAAAGCCGTCATAATAGTTATTTTTACAGAATACTAATAAAAAGTATAGACAAGTTTACCAATATATATATATTATATATATATAGTATATATATATATATATATATATATATATATATATAATATATATATATATATATATATATATATATATATATATATATAATATATATATATATATAAAAGTTTAGACAAGTTTACCAATATAATATATATATATATATATATATATATATATATATATATAATATATATATATATATATATATATATATGTCTATGTATATATATATATTATATATATATATATGTCTATGTATATATATATATATATATATATATATATATATATATATATATATATATATATATATATATATATATATATATATATATATATATATATATATATATATAAAGGTATAAACCATGACGGATAGGTAAACAATGGGGTGTCTGCAAGATCTTTCGAGTCAACGTCCTTTACTTAGCAGACAAACTGACATGCATTAGAAACTGAGAGTTCAAGGAAGGGTCGTATAAGTGACAGATAAGGATTATAATGATATTAGTACCTAGAATCCAACACACCTGGAGAATGAGTAACCTTTCCAAACAAGTATAAACATTGGTACAATTTAAAAACAATAATTTTAAGTACAACTGCTCAGACACCGGGACAAGACAATTAAAGGATTATACAGGGCGACAGGTGACCACATTCAGATCTTTGGTAAACAAACACTTATTCACAAAAACATATTAAACATACATATACAAAGAAAATATCTATTAGGCAACTAATTTATATTTAAGTCTGTGATCATATCTTTAAGGTCATTATTAAACATGTTACAAATACAAGGGTCTAAATGAAACAGCCGTGACTATTAAAATTACAATGGGAAGTAAGTTGTATAATGGGAGATTCTAAAAGATTTCGTGATAAGACATCTTTTGATCTTGCAATGACTGAACTACCAATAAAATTTATCCGGTGGTTGTTTTCACTTAAATGAATGAATATTGCAAGAACTTCTCACAAACACCAAAATAATACACAAGGAAGGCCACTACAATCGTTTATTGATATCAGAAGCTGTCAGCATCGCTTTGCAACGCCCCAACCTTAACATCCAACGTGAGGCAGACCGATCCTTGCCCTCATGTAGGAGGCAGCCCTTCAACCGCGTGGAACAAAACCACCACACGCGGACAGGAGCGCAACACTGACATTCAGTGAGTTAAACATATATGTAATTAATATATATTTATGTATAATGTGTATATAATAACTTACTTTCAACTTTTTTTATAATTTCTGTTGTTAACATATTTATTTATTTGTCTTATTTTATGTTTCACTATAGTCTTTTGTAAATACTTAAAACTAGGTATCTGGCAATTGTACTACCTTTCCGTCCTCATGACCTCACAAAACGCATGTAGGCTCATATTTGTATCAGTACGCTTGATAACGTCAATACGTATAGGTTGACGAAACAGCTGTCGCGTGTAAAAATACTGGAGTAAATGGAAGAATCCCATTATGTGTCCATTAGTAACCCGAACAATGAAGTAAAGAAAATAATTAGAAAATATGAAGCAATTTCAAAAAAGCTGGTTAACAGTGAGAAAGCCATTCTATTCAATGAATATATATATTATATATATATATATATATATATATATATATATATGCATATATAAAATTTAAAATTTTTAAACACAAAAAAACAATATTTTCAAAGAAACTGTAACTACTCAAAGCCTCTTAGAACTAATGACCGGTAATCATGGAAAATGACTAATTAAAAGAACCAATTGACTTGGTCTCCGTCTCCTCCCGTCCAGATGTTGCAAGAAAGTTACAGTCGGCACTGAAATTTCCCCTCAGAAAATAATTAGATAAACAAAAACATGTCCCCAATGTAATTGGCACCGAGTGACATTTTCGAATTGAAATACAAATGGCCTCGTTGAGTAAAAACCAATTAAACGCCGTTGAATAAGTCGGATGTCAAAGTTAGTCATCAATTCGTTAATATAAAAAACACAATTAAGGGCGAGGGAGAAGATAATAATTTTAAGTGTTCGTTTTTATCAATTACAGAGGAGGACGGAACATGAAAGAATCGTTAAAAAGATTGTGAATTAA
>NC_061103.1:6754572-6757072 GCF_015104395.2 Macrobrachium nipponense | reverse complement strand
GAAAAAAATTCCCCTTCGGTAAGCATATATGAAAATATTTAATTCGAGGTAGAGCGAATTATATATTATTAAAGGACATTTGTAGCTCGATATATGTATATGAATCACGGTAATGTGATATGACTTAGTAAAATAAAATGCTACGTGTTGTCAAAAGCGCTACTTAACTACCGGAGTCGAGGCGGGTTGATGTTGCTTCCACCACGAATACTCAGCGCGAGAAAGTATTTGAGGTGAGAGACGACATATACCTTTAAGCCTCTCGCGTGGTTGAGTGGTTATAGCTTCCACTGACGTTCCTGGATTTATAATGTACCTGCGTTCGCGCCAAGTACAGGTAAATCTATTATCGAGAAAAAAATTCCCCTTCGGTTAAGCATATATGAAAATATATTAATTCCGAGGTAGAGCGAATTAGATATTAAAGGACATTGTCAAGCTCGGATATATGTATATGAATCATGGTAATGTGATATGACTTATGTAAAATGCTACGTGTTGTCAAAGCGCTACTTAACTAACCGGAGTCGAGGCGGGTTGATGTTGGTCTCCAAACCAACGAATACTTCAGCGCGAGAAAGTATTTGAGGTGGAGAGACGACTATACCTTTAAGCCTCTCGCGTGGTTTGAGTGGTTATAGCTTCCACTGACGTTCCTGGAATTTATAATGTACCTGCGTTCGCGCCCAAGTACAGGTAAATCTATTATCCGAGAAAAAAAATTCCCCTTCGGTTAAGCATATGAAAATATATTAATTCCGAGGTAGAGCGAATTAGATATTAAAGGACATTGTAGCTCGATATATGTATATGAATCACGGTAATGTGATATGACTTATGTAAAATGCTACGTGTTGTCAAAAGCGCTACTTAACTACCGGAGTCGAGGCGGGTTGATGTTGTCTCCAAACCAACGAATACTTCAGCGCGAGAAAGTATTTGAGGTGAGAGACGACATATACCTTTAAGCCTCTCGCGGTGGTTGAGTGGTTATAGCTTCCACTGACGTTCCTGGATTTATAATGTACCTGCGTTCTCGCCCAAGTACAGGTAAATCTATTATTGAGAAAAAAAATTCCCCTTCGGTTAAGCATATATGAAAATATATTAATTCCAAGGTAGAGCGAATTAGATATTAAAGGACATTGTAGCTCGATATATAGATATATATATATATATATATATAATATATATATATATATATATATATATATATATATATATATATATATACACTGACGTCTTCCCTCCCCAGTAACAGCTTGTAGTCGGGCAGAATTTCATATTTAAAGTAATATAGTATATATATATATATATATATATATATATATATATATATAATATATATATATATATATATATATATATATACATATATATATATATGTATATATATATATATATATATATATATATATATATATATATATATATATATATATAATATATATACACACACATTAGTTTAAATAATCAAATTCTGTCAGACCACAAGCTGCTACTGGGGAGGGAAGATGTCAGTATAATAAACAAATACAAAAACTATCCCTGCAAAATCTGGGAGCTAAAGTGGTCCACAAATAAACCCTTATTTTCTCATCAGAATGCTTATCATCTGACTTCAGGTGGACCCATGCCATCTAATTATTTAGCTTCTGACAATACAAGGAAAATCTCTCTCTCTCTCTCTCTCTCTCTCTCTCTCTCTCTCTCTCTCTCTCTCTTGCCTCCCCCTTGCCGTCTCGTAAATATATGAAGATAATCCCAGTCCCATTAAGGTAACGACGAGTTGCATCGAGAATGAAAGGAAAACGCATCGGTCAAAATGCCCCGCTGTTTAGCGGAGCATCAAGCCGGACGATATTAAATGCTTATATATATTCTTAAAGGCGGTGCTGGAAAAGTAGTGTTCTTGGCGCGGGTATAATTATTTTTTTCATGGACTGCATTTCCTTTTTGAAAACTGCGTGTACATCATCATCTTCCAGGTCATCAGTTTTAATTTCCTCCGGAGGGGAGAGATATGAATAGTAATTTCGAGCAGATGTCAAGGAAATAATAAGATGTAGACTGGGGAAAGTTTAGCTGAAATGATTATGTCACATTTAAAAATAATTAGCTTCTAATTTCACTGAAATGATATTAGGTAGTCATGATGGTAACAGTAGAGATATCCAGTTTAAAAAGTACGTCAAGTTAGGAATATCTAGAACGAGGATATAACGTTAATTGTACGGTATATTTCTAAGGTAAATATTTGTTCGTTCTCGACACTAACGTTACTCGGCGTTAAAAAATCAACCGCTAAGACAATAGATGTAGTTTACTTATTACCCAATATCACGTAAGGATATAGCAATGAACTTTCTTATCCATTATCCTATATGTTTATGTTATTAATATTTTCCACTGGTATTTTTTTGTTTTTGTTTAGAATCATGGCTTTCGAGTGATCATCTCCATGAAGCTGAACAAAACAGACCACAAATTTAATGTCAAG
>NC_061103.1:6750511-6754072 GCF_015104395.2 Macrobrachium nipponense | reverse complement strand
GCCCGATTGTCCGAGATAAAAGGAGGGGTAGTTCATACATGGAATTTTATATATTATGTTGTTGCTTTCCCTGGGGCCATTTTTTATTAACATTCATTTTAGTGTGTTATTATAGGAAAATACAAGGTTGACCTTAAGAGATTTTAACAATGATTTAATGGTTTCAAAAACCGTTAAAAATAAGGCAAACTGAGAACGTTCTTAGAATTTCCTTTCCCCGTGTTACTTACACTATAAAACTTTTTGTGGGCGTTATTATAGTAAATCTATCTAATATATGTGAAGGATAACATAAATCTTCCCTATTTTTCTTATGTATTCAATTTATTGACCCAAATATTGGGGACTGACAATATGCAATGCTAGTAAAAAAACATAGAAAGAAAAAATTTATATTTGATGTTAAGATGGTGGCCGTTATAGAAATGAACATAAGTTATGTTGTTGGTTGGTTCCTATAAATACTGAATTTACATTGAAATGGTTCTCTATGTATCAAAGCATCTAAGAAAGGGAGGCAATTGTCTTTTTTCAATTCTAGAGTAAACTCAATCGATGGTACCTGGTTATTTGATTTAGAGAGTAAATCATTTACTTTAATACCAGCAGGCAGAACAGCATAAAATATCAGCAACATAATGATACCACATTAAAGGAAAAATATAAATGATATTAGGTAAATAGCGTTTTTCAAAGAATTCCATGTACAAAGTTTGAAAGGAGTGGTGATAAAGAGTTGCCCATTGCCATGCCAAATATTTGTTGATAAAATTCACCATTGAATGTAAACTTACAATCACAAATGCACCAACCTAGTGAAAGTGAAATATGACTTTACAGATAGAGGTAATTCATGCTGAGTAAGTTCATTACTAAGATATTCTAAAATAGAGTCTATACTCTATAGGGACTTTAGTAAAAAGAGAACATACATCAAAACTAACGAATCTATCAGTGGGGCAAAGAGCAATTTTGTAATTTTGTTTAATTTATCAACTAAATCTAGAGAATTATATATATGAGAATCGGAGATGGTTCCAAGTAACGGGAACAAGATCTTAGTGGTATATTTCGAAAGTTAATATGAAATGGGAGCCAACAGTACCGATAATAGGCCGCATAGGGTTATTTTCTTTGTGAGTTTTGACTAATCCGTATAGGTAAGGTAGCGGAGGAAATTTGACTGACAATTTGCCTAGTAGCTCTGTTTTATCTTGAAGGATTTTTTTCACTGTGCTATTAAAATTTTTTATGACTTGATCAAGTGGATTTTTTTTTTTGTTTTTTATAAGTCACACCATCATCCAGTAGGGCTTACATAGTGATGTAGTCAGCTTTATCTAGAATTACTGTACTATTTGACTTATCAGCTTTTGTAATGTGGATAGTATTGTCCTTTTTTAAGTAGGGTCGGTCGAACTTTTATTATAACGAGCAGTTACTTTCATGCTTAACATTGGCAGCTCCGTAAACAATACCGGTTAATTCTGTCAACATGATTTTGAGGAAGAGTTACAATATTTTCAAATTTAATTAGGGATGACGCAATCATTAAAGCAGAAGGTCGACTGTTATAAAGAAAGATAAACCATATCCAAGCACACTCACAACATTTTCACATATGTGTTTACTTGATAGGTTTACAACACAATCTGACGTGCACAATTTAGTCCAATCACTGCTATCAATAAGATTTTTGAGTTTTCTGTCGAGTTTTCCTTTTTAGGGCATCTGCCAAAGTCCTAAGCAGTTTTTCGTAAATTTGGTTTTCCCGCCGCAGCGAGTCCTTCCAATCAGCCGGGTGGGATAGAATGATTGAAAAAGATCCTTGTTTTTTCCAATTCCTTGAATTCTTCTTTCTCTTCTTGCTTGCGGGGCTGCTATGTGGTGTTTAAACATCATGGCACTAAATTCGTTGAATGGGTGATGGTCATACCTTCTTAAACGGCGTGGCAGCAAGTAAAGGACGTTGAGTCGAAAGAAACCCCGGTTGTTATCTTCCCTTCGGGACTTATACCTTTCGTTGATATAAGTTATACATATATATATATATATATATATATATATATATATATATATATATATATATATTATATATATATATATATATATATATATATATATATATATATATCAATTCAAGCTACAAATGTCCTTTAATATCTAAATTCACTTTACCTCCCAAATGATATATTTTCAATATATGTACCGAAGGGGAATTTTTTAATTGATAATAATTTCGTCCCCCCATGGGATCGAACCACCGTCCAAGTGGACGGAGACGAAATCAGGACAGTCACTGACTGTCCTGATTTCGTCCCCGTCCACTTGGACGGTGGTTCGATCCCATGGGGGGACGAAATTATTATCAATTAAAAAATTCCCCTTCGGTACATATATGAAAATAAAATATTCATTTGGGAGGTAAAGTGAGTTTAGATATTAAAGGACATTTGTAGCTTGAATTGATATATAAATGGATCACGGTTCGATGTGATAATTATCATATATACTATATATATATATATATATATATATATATATATATATATATATATATTATATATATATATATATATATATATATATATACATATATATAAAATTTAAATAAACACAAACAAAAAAAACAATATTTTCAAAGAACTGTAACTACTCAAAGCCTCTTAGAACTAATGACCAGTAATCATGGAAAATGGCTAATTAAAAGAAGCAATTGACTTTGTCTCCGTCTCCTCCCTTCCAGATGTTGCAAGAAAGTTACAGTCGGCACTGAATTTCCCCTCAGAAAATAATTAAGATAAACAAAACATGTCCCCAATGTAATTGGCACCGAGTGACATTTTCGAATTGAAATACAAATGGCCTCGTTGAGTAAAAACCAATTAAACGCCGTTGAAATAAGTCGGATGTCAAAGTTAGTCATCAATTCGTTAATATAAAAACACAATTAAGGGCGAGGGAGAAGATAATAATTTTAAGTGTTCGTTTTTATCAATTACAGAGGAGGAAGAAACATGAAAGAATCGTTAAAAGATTGTGAATTAATGTAGCAACAAAACCATTAGGAGGGGGACATGACTCGTCAATGTATACGCTCAGAGGATATTGTGTAGAGAGAGAGAGAGAGAGAGAGAGAGAGGAGAGAGAGAGAGAGAGAGAGTTCATGATCGATAAAGGTCATGTATTCGTAACTGGAATCGTTAATGACAATGGGCATATACGTCTCTGTTTCAAAATCAAGTAAGTCCATATATGTGTGTATATATATGAATATATATACATATATATATATATATATATATATATACTATATATATATGTGTGTGTGTGTGTGTGTGTGTGTGTGTGTGTGTGTGTGTATGTAGACAAATTGTACCACATCTTTGTCGGGCAACCTGAGGCACGACAGGAAAAACCAACCAGAGGTGCCATCACCCGGAATCTTATCTGATTCTTTTGTGAGCTGAAAAACGTCCTGCCTCCAACCCAGGTTCAAAAGGGAAAGCTTCAGACCGAAGCACTGCAAGTATGCGAAAGGTCTTCAGTAGCAGTGGAACA
>NC_061103.1:6725511-6745511 GCF_015104395.2 Macrobrachium nipponense | reverse complement strand
TTAGGTAGTCATGATGGTAACAGTAGAGATATCCAGTTTAAAAAGTACGTCAAGTTAGGAATATTTAGAACGAGGATATAACGTTAATTGTTCGGTATATTTCTAAGGTAAATATTTGTTCGTTTCGACATTAACGTTACTCGGTGTTAAAAAATCAACCACTAAGACAGTAGATGTAGTTTACTTATTACCCAATATCACGTAAGGATATAGCAATGAACTTCCTTATCCATTATCCTATATGTTTATGTTATTAATATTTTCCACTGGTATTTTTTTGTTTTTGTTTAGAATCATGGCTTTCGAGTGATCATCTCCATGAAGCTGAACAAAACAGACCACAAATTTAATGTCAAGAAAGAAAGGAGTTAACAAAGCCCCGTCAAATGGTAAGTTTTGAGAATAAAAAACGATATTATATATGATAAAACTTCTCCACCCTGGGCGCATATTCCCGAATTTTGATCAAGTACCGAGCGACCACTTTGCCTGTGAAAAGGGGAATGCCATTTCCTAAAAACTAAACATGGAATCTTCTTGAAAATAATCTTATTATGTTTCCTACACCCAAATGACCCAGTCAACATATCTTTGAACTAACCTAGCCTAACCTAACCTAGGGGCATGGGAAAAAACCTGGGATTGTGCAATACCCACACCCAAATGAACTGATGTAATTTCCTTTGAACTAACCTAGCCTAACCTACCTAGGGGCATGGGAAAAAACCTGGGATTGTGCAATACCCACACCCAAATGACCTGATGTAATTTCCTTTGAACTAACCTAACCTAACCTAGGGGCATGGAAAAAAAACCGGGTATTGTGCAATACCCACATCCAAATGACCTAGTGTAATTTCCTTTGAACTAACCTAACCTAACCTAACCTAGGGGCATGGGAAAAAAACCGGGTATTGTGCCAAATGACCTAGTGTAATTTCTTTTGAACTAACCTAACCTAACCTAACCTAGGGGCATGGAAAAAATACCGTGCCTGGTGCAATACTAATATACATCTCGGGACTTTGCACCCCCGAGCGAACTGTCATGACCTCGAGCGGCAGAAACAACTTCTTGAGAATTACAGATCGTGGAATGTCGCTCGGAATAATACTGGCAAAGTCTATCCGAAGGAGAGCATTTTTAATGGAGCTGAGAGAGCGAACGCTTCGGCCCGTGATAAATCTCAACAGCTTAAGTGAGGGGAAGAGATTAGGAAAGAGGGACTCAAAGGGAAAAATCTTCGAGTGGAGCGAAGGGAGATTGATGAAGAGGAAGAAGTCAAGCGGCGTTAAAAACGACGTATATATACTTTGGGATAAGGTGCGAGATATTTGTGATCCAAATGAAAACCTGCGAGTTCATTTTGAGAAAATGTGTCGAAAATGATGGAGTGTACAATGAACCGATACCCTATGGAACTTATGCTCCTTCTTCTGTAATGAGCAGTATGTGAATTCAACATAATACCCAGTTCATTTTGAGAAAATTTATAAAAAATGATGGATTGTACAATGAACTAATACCTTATTGAACTTATGCTCCTTGTTGCCTACTGTGCAGCATGTAAATTCAACCGAATAACATATCAGAAATTAGAAGTAAGTCACTGTGACGAATTATGCAATCGGGCAAATCATTTCAGAAAACCGTAAAGTTTTCTTTGTATTTTCTGAAATAAACTTTATTTTAGAAATTTTTGTAAATCCAGAGGACCATTTTATTTCTTACATATTTCCTGCTGAAACCCTATTTTTGAATACATTTAATAATACCCATTTCCGGGTTAACTTCAAAACAGCGTTTAGGTGTTAGTGACCCCCAGGCCGGAGTTATACGCTTACACTTTAAAAATAACGTTTATTATTACAACAGACCTGTATTGAAACTGAAGGGACCATATCTATTCTTAAACTTTTTATCCACACAGACGAATTCTTCCCTACAGCGTAATTTTTAGAAAACCAAAGAAAAGGTATTTGTAGACCCACTCTAAAAAGAAAAAGAAACAAGAAAATTTATACAATATACCTGTAATGAGACTAAAAAGACCATATATATTCTTTAATTATTTATACACAGACGAATTTCTCCCTACAGCAAATTTTTTGAAAGCTAAAGAATAGGTATTTGTAGGTCCACTCTAAAAAGAAGAAGAAACAAGAAAAATTATACAATATACCTGTATGAGACTAAAAAGACATATATATTCTTTAATTTTTTATACACAGACGAACTGATCCCTACAGCAAAGTTTTTGAAGACTAAAGAAAAGGTATTTGTAGGTCCATTCTAAAAAAAAAAAAAAAAAAAAAAAAAAAAAAAAAAACCTCCCTACCTCTCTTTCAACTGAGTCAAGGCAAACAACTCCCTGTTATCTAGATGCAGGGAACAACTTGCTCCCAGATTGTTGTTGGGGAACTGAATGAAATTGGTACCTTCCCCTACTCTTTAATGTCAATGAAGGTTCGACTCTCAAAGTTTATAAAAAAAAATGAACAAAAATTAGATTCTATTACTTGGTGCCCAATCCAGTAAAAGATTCATTTTGCCATTAATTTCATCATTGCATCACAAAGCAATTTCTTAACTTTGAGAATAATCTACCAAAAGTATTGTCTTTAGCAAACCTTCCTACAGCTGCAGCTATACTCTGTTTTTTTTCATCTGTCCATCCGCCTGTGGTGTTTGCGTATGGTAACACTGAGTCCTGGGCTTTAGATAGTTACATTCAACAATGATAATAATATCCTATTTCAAACATTAATGGTGTAATTAGCATACAGTAATTTATTAAAACACTTTTCAGTTGCAAATGTACACCCAGATATCCTTTTAATTACCTAAAACATATACATAGCGTAATCATTTAAAGCCCGGGACGCAGTGTTAACATGCGAAAACACCACAGGCGGATGGTCAGATGGAAAAAACAGAGTATAGATAGTGGTCTCATCTTTATTAAAGAATTTTTTTTTTTTTACGTTAACTGTCTTGGAGATATACAGTCAATTTGAGATAATTCCAGCAGATGTCGACATTACGTGTTCCAACTTACCTTACCTTACAGACCTTACAGTTCGTTCGGGTTGCCCCCAGGTCCCTCAGTGTGAGGCGCTCAATGTCTACCAGAGAGTTGCTAGTACATCTTCCGGTATATTTTGCATCTTCCAATCTTGGATGGTCTGGGATGCAGTTTTAGATATTTGTCGAGCTTATTCTTAAACACATCTACGCTCACTCCTGATATATTCCTCAGATGAGCTGGCAACGCATTTTGAAAAAAAACAAAATAGACACTGCATATCGATGCTGTGCGTAGTGGATTAATGTCCTGTGTGCTTTCCTTATTTTTCCTGGTATAGTTTTGGGCACTATTAATCTACCTCTGCCTTGCCTCTTTTTCTGATATTTTTAGTTCCATGATATTTTCTGTTATTCCTTCTATCTGTTTCCATGCCTGAATTATCAGTTTTAGCGTTCTCGCTCCTTTCTAGACATATAATTTTAAGGATTGTAGTCTTTCCCAGTAGTCTAGGTCCTTAACTTCTTCTATTCTAGCTGTAAAGGACCTTTGTACACTCTCTATTTGTGCAATATCCTTTTGATAGTGTGGGTACCATATCATATTGCAATATTCAAGTGGACTACGAAATATGTTTTTTTTATAAAGCATAATCATGTGTTCAGCTTTTCTTGTTTTGAAGTGCCGTAACAACATTCCCTATTTTTGCTTTACATTTTGCCAAAAGAATTGCTATTTGATCATTGCATAACATGTTCCTATTCATCATCACACCAAGGTCTTTAACTGCTTCCTTATTGTGATTGTCTCATTATTAGGTCCCCTATATGCATATAGCTTTCCTTCTCTGTCTCCAGATCCTTTGATTCAAATTTATCAGAGTTAAACCTACCATCCTATTTTACCTCTGCCCAATCATATACTTTGTTAAGGTCTCTTTGTAGAGCGTTCCTATCTTCATCACAAGTAATTTCTCTACTTATTCTTGTGTCATCAGCGAAACTACTCACTACCGAATCCTTAACATTACTGTCTATGTCTTCATCATAATAACAAACATATTGCAGCTAGACACCGTACCTTGTGGCACACCGGATATTACCTTGGTTTCATCCGATTTCTCATCGTTTGCAATAACTATCTGTTTTATGTTGTGTAAAAAATTCTTTTAACCATCTTCCTACTTATCTACGATATTGTGTTTTCTAATTTTCTTTGCTAATATATTATGGTCTACTTTGTCAAAAGCTTTTGCAAAGTCTAGATAACCACATCTGTTTCATTTCCGCTTTTCATATTTTTGAATATGTTCTCGGAACGGTGGACTAACAGTTGGGTTTGTGTACTTTTTCCGGGTACGAACCGTGTTGTCCTATATTAAACAAATTTATTTTTTTTTATTAAATGTTTCATAATATTTTTCTTCATTACCCTTTCATACACTTTCATAATATGTGATGTTAGACTCACAGGCCTATAATTACTTGCCTCTAGTCTTGATCCACTTTTGAAAGTAGGGGTGATATATGCTAATTTGTGCTCATCATAAATCTTGCCTGTATCAGAGAGAGAGAGAGAGAGAGAGAGAGAGAGAGAGAGAGATCAGTACTAAATTAACCATGGAGAACAAATGATTGTGAAAATTACAATGATTACAATATTCTTTTTAACAGATACCTAGTAGATACACATTATTCTAGCATTTACAGTCCTCTGTGACAATTCCATTCAACAAAGATAATAATAAAAAAAATATTACTGAATGTACAGAAAATAGTCAACAAATAATCTTTTGCGCTAGCTTTCTCTTTTAGAAATAACAAGGAATATCCTCCAGGTTGTCTCCAGTTTACCCGAACGTCAACTAAAAGAATGTTTACTGTCAAATTCAATTTGAATAAATGAGAAGAATCGGACATTTGCCCGACGGAAGACCTTTCCTTGGTACGTAAGAAAAGAATTAGTTTTTTTTTTTTTTTCAATGTTAGAAAACCTCTACCACTACTACACTCTATAGCTCTATGAACTTCTAGGAACATGCGCGAGGTCATATTACAATAAGTGAATACAGGCAATAAAGAATGGCTTCCACTACACTGAACTGCTGTATAGTTAACTCAAAAAAATAAGACACAAAAGTCTATATTTTCCTAATTAGTGAGTGAGAAGTTGTATAGTTACCCAGAAATAGGACACAAAGGTTTATGTTTCCCTAATCAGTGAATAGTACAGACTAAATGCAAATCTTAAAATTCAATTCCTCTCTTAAAGGAGGCAGCAGCTATTTGGGTTACTAAACCCCACCTCAATTAGCAGCCCTTCTATAATATATTAAAAGAATTTGTATTGAGGTTCTGAAAAGAACCTACTAATTGGGGGAAATGAAGAAGCAAAACACCTGTAAAGTACACCTGTATAAAATTCTGTGCATCATTGCAATACCATGAAAATATCGGTAGCCTGTTTAATACTCCTCTTGCTTATCAATAATCAACAGAGCTTCCTTTACAGTAATGACGAACCACAAATCCTCAATGAAACCAGATGGAATTTTGACTTAATTGACTTTCCAATCCCAACCTTTTGACTTCTCTCGGATAATAGACTTCAGCATAAATCCAGAGCGATCAGTTTCATCCAGGATATATTACGTTTCTCGTCAGACTCAACCAAGCTAGAATTGCATAATAATATTATAATATTCGGAATAAATCAGTCGGAGAGAGAGAGAGAGAGAGAGAGAGAGAGAGAGAGAGAGAGAGAGAGACAGTTAGAAATCTCTCTCTCTCTCACACACACACACACACACACACACACACACACACACACACAGACACTCACACATTAAAGCCACACAAGGTGCTAGAAAATTTTAAATAAAACATTTGAAAGAATCGGTACAGATAGACGAGTCTGTAGAGTAAAAATGCATTCTTCGAGGGAACAAAGATTACATAAATAGTTTTCGTATTTTATAAGTAAGAGACAACGAAACAAATAGAAAACATCATCTTTGCATCCTCTTTCAGTCTATCCACCTGAATTGCTTCAAAGGACTGCTGCTTGATGAAAGGAAAAGTCGAGAGGAAGAAACAAAAAGACCGGAAGGAGAATAATGGAGAGAGAAAATGATCAAACTCAAAGAATGAGGAGAGAGAGATAGAGAGAGAGAGAGAGAGAGAGAGAGAGAGAGAGTTAGAGCTTGGCCTGATTCAAGAGGGAAGGGGTATTTCCTATGAAGTGTATGAAATAGAATGAATTAAGAGCAAGGAGATAACAGAAACTTGGCACATAAAAGTGTTAATAAGCCGAAAGGTGATTTCCATTTAGATTTCATCAAATGATTTGCTTTTTCAAAGGAATAAGGGATGCAATTAGGGAATAGGGGTGCAAAGCCTTTTAATGTCTTCAGGATTAGTTCAGTACTCCAGTAGGGGATCTGGTGGTGTTATATATAATATATATATATATAGTATATATATATATATATATATATATATATATATATATATATATATATATATATATATATATATATATATATATGGCTAAAAAATAATATCACAGTAGATGTACGTGACTTCATTACGTAATGGAAAACCAAAGAAAATTGACAAGCAGAAAGTCATTAACAGCGTTTTCGCCTTTATCAGGCAACGTCGAGACACAAAATGATATACACACACACACACACACACACACACATACACATACCTATATATGTGTGTGTGTGTGTGTGTGTGCAAATGATTGACACCTACTCAACTAACTACGAACCATCGACAAATTTAACGGTTCAACGACGGAATAGAAACTGTCTTTTTCAAATTCCTCCGATTTTTGGACATCTGAATCAAATGCTCCACCGACCAACCCTATCGGAGGAAAACCGAAGAAAATTCTTTCCAATGATTTTCGAGTTAGAAGAAACATTTTTCCTAAAGTTTTCTTATCCATCTTCTTAAAGAAGTATGGAATTTAGATAGATTTCCGTTTTTATTTTTTATTTCCGTCCACAGATAAATTTCCAATGATTTTTTAATTAGAAGAAACATTTTTCATAAAGTTGTCTTGTCCATCTTCCTAAAGAAGTATGGACATGAAATGGATTTCCGTTTTTTGGTTTTTTTTATTTCCGTCCACGAATAACTCTATCAAGAATAGGAATACAAAAGGGAAATTGGTTGGGAATTAGGATTCCATCAAAAAAGAGAAGCAGATAGAATGCACTCAACCCAGTCAGGTAACAGGTGAATGACCTCGTTAGATTCCAAGCTTTAAATAGATTTCAAATTGGGGGTAGAAGTGCCCCACTTCAGGATACCCACTGAGGGGCTCGTTATCTTGTTGCTGTTATGACAAACATTCAATAATGGGTTAATGGTATTCCTCGAAAAATAGTGTCCTTTTTATTTTTATTTTAGGGAAACATATCAGTACAACAAACATATACAATTAAAAATAATGGGGACACTCAATAATGTTACCAGTATATGGGAAAAATATTTCAGGAGAGAGAGAGAGAGAGAGAGAGAGAGAGAGAGAGAGAGAGAGAGAGAGAGAGAGAGAGAGAGAGCGAACGTGTCTGTGTGTGTACAATATTTAGCTACGATTAATGCATGGTTGAACCTTAGCCCTTAATTATGAATTTTCCAGAGATATATATATATCAGTATATATATATATATATATATATATATATATATATATGTGTGTGTGTGTGTGTGTGTATATATATATATATATATATAGATATATATATATATATATATATATATATATATATATATTTAGACGCACATATTTTAATATCTGGAAAAATTCAATGACAACGTATATCCACTGGTGTTGGAACCACAACCATAAGGAATCATGAATGATGAAAATGAATTAATTCGACGGAGTTCCTCGTACTCCCTTTTTTAGGTTTCCAGAACTCTTCAGGGATGAAAGGTCCAAAAATTGGAACTGAAATTGAACTGAGGCTTCGAGAATGTTTTTTGAAGAACTCCGCGTAGTTCTTCTTCTGGCGCGAATGTTATTCTTCTATAGCAAATGGGATTGAATATATTTAGATTTGAAATTGAACTGAACTGGAGTTGGCAGGATGTTATTTTCCCATCCTTAGAAAATATAATTTTCTTTCCCTTCAAAGAAAAACACTTTTAGGTTAAAATCCTTTCGCATTTTTATTATTTCTTTCACTCTACGGGAGCGATCAATTTTGAAATCTCACACCATAACTCTTGAATAAGAAAGATTAATTTCTGTTATATGAGAAAATCATTAAGATACATCGCGGGATATGTATATTTTAATGAAGGTACAAGAAAGTACACAAAATGAACGAAGAAAATGACAGCAAATGAATTGAATGCTAGTCTGTCTTGAGAAACTGTATCGTCAGTTGCTCTCTGTGTGTGTGTGTGTGTGCGTGTGTGTGTTTGTCTCTGTCCCTTTGTGTTTTTATCAGACTGAATATGAATGTACCGTACATTTCACCTAGGCATTTCTTACAATATATCATTGAAATAAATGCAGAACGCTTATTAGAGAGAAAGTAGATAAAAGTAGATATTAACATATGAATAAAAACACTCCTACGGATAAACAGGGAAAACTTAGGAATTAAATTTCCTTACGAATTAACTGAGAATTAGAGCAAATATTACTTACTACAATTGCATACACAGATGTATAAGGCTTGTTAAGAAATATAAAATAAAAAAAAATAATTGCAAAAACACTCGTATAGAGGAGCAGGGAAAACTTAGGAATTCATTTTCCTTGCGAATTAATTTTGAACAAGAACAAATATTGCTTACTACAATTGCATCCACAGATAGAGAAGGTTTGTTAAAAAAGATATAAAAATAAAAAAAAAATAATGCAAAAACACTTTTATGTAGGAGAGGGGAAAATTTAATTTCCTTGCGAATTAATTTTGAATAAGTACAATTGCGTACACAGATGTATAAGGTTTATTAAATAAATATAAGATAAATATCAAATTTAATCCAAAAACACTCGTATCGAGGAGCTGGGAAAAACTTAAGCATTCATTTTCCTTACGAATTAATTTCGAATTAATTCCAAGCCGATTCCTTCTCCTCCACAGGCACCGTGACATAATTCCGAGCGAAATCTAATTATGGAGAGGTGAAAAACATCTTTCATCACCTGCCTAATTAAGATTAGGCCACTTAACGTGTGGATACTTACATAAGGTGCGAAAGTTCAAGGAGGAACGACTGCTTTTGAAGGGTAAATCTGCTCCTCTTTAAGATCAAAGGAACTTCTGATAAAACTATTCCATATTGAATAGTTACTCCATTTCTTGATTTTGCTTCTTATTAGGGTGACATCTCGATTTTTCTGTCCAATAAATACTTATCTGTCGAACTACCTACCATTGTTTTTCAATTGTATACTGTGATAATGCACATAATTTCTTTGATAAAGATTTTTTGACACGGTTTGCCTGTTATTATTATTATTATTATTATTATTATTATTATTATTATTATTATTATTATTATTATTATTATTATTATTATTATTATTATTATTATTATTATTTTTATTATTATTATTATTATTATTACTACTATTGAAAAAGAAACCCATAAAATCACTGTGTATAACGTGTTTAATTTATTTATGAAATATAAAATGTAAATACTTATAAATAAAAACGTTATACACAGTGATTTTGTGGGCTTCTTTTTCAGTCTTTAGAAGAAAACTGAAGGAAGTTTTTGTTTGGTTCATTATTATTATTATTTTATTATTATTATTATTATTATTATTACTTATTAGTTATTAATTAGGAAGGTTAGGAAGGAGACCTTCTCTGATTGCAGGAGCATTCAATATTATAGCTGTTTCAGCGGCATTTGATTTATATAGAATCTTCTCAATTCTTCTTATTGTCTTTTTTTCATCATAAACCTGGTATACCACCTACATGCTGATGAAAAAAAGACAATAAGAGGAATTGATAAGATTCTATATAATTTAAATGCAGTTGAAACAACTATGTTATTATTATTATTATTATTATTATTATTATTATTATTATTATTATAGTTGTTGTTGTTGCTGTACTTAAGAAGCAGACCCTCTCTCAAGCATACTTTATTAAAAGTAATGGCTACTTCAGCAGCGTTACACTTGTAGATATTCTTCTCTATTTTCCGAATAGCGGCTTTTTTCCGTGCTACTTAAACAGGCATGTAGAGCGCATATAGAGGTCATGATCAAATACAGTGTCAAAATAAGTGTATATATTTGAATTTTACAGATAGACTATGATACCATAATCATCAAAGTCATTAACGATTTGACCTCTCTCTCTCTCTCTCTCTCTCTCTCTCTCTCTCTCTCTCTCTCTATGGACGTTATATTGACGACATCTTTGTGCAAGTCGGCGCCGAGGATGAGGTAGAAGCCCTCCGTCAAGCATTTCAGTAGTGCAGTGTGCTGAATTACGCAGTTGAATACAGCTCCGACGATCGGCTCCCCTCCCTCAACGTCCTTAAAGCAAGACGAAAGACGGTCTCTGCGCTTCCGTCTACACAAAGAAGACTAATCTAGGACTTTGCCTCTGCGGTGACAGCGAGTGCCCCGCCAGATTCAAAAGCACCACCGTCGGGGCCTTCGTCAGGAGAGCCCTCTCCCACTGCTCGACCTGGCAGGAGACTCACCAGGAACTCGACCGCGCCTCCCAAGTACTTGTGAATAACGGATAGTCAAATAAATTAATCAGTGAGGAGTCTGCACAGCCTGGAGAAATTGTACTGGTCAGTGAGAGGCCACCCGCCAGCCCCGCACCCCCAGGATAATATCAAGCTGTATTATAAAGCCTTCATGAGTTCCCATTACCGTGAAGAAGAGGACTCCATTAAGAAAATTATTTCTGAAAATGTATTCCCGACCGACGACACCAAGAATATCGACTTAATCATATACTACCAGAATCGGAAGACGCGTGACCTTATTATGAAAAATAACCCCTCTCCACAGGTACGAGATCCCCTGAAGTAGACGCACGTGGTATACCAGTATACATGCCCAGTCCGCGAATGCAGCGGCGCCCACGTAGGTATGACTACCATGCGCCTGTCGAAGAGACTCATGCCACGCCCAAGAGGGCGCTATCAAGAATCACGTGCGCACCAAACACCAAGAGGCCATCTCCCTGGATGTCATCATACAGAACGCGATCATCGGGAGGGCCCCTGATGCCTGTCGGTTACGCCTGCTGGAGGCGCTTCTCATCCAGCAAATAAAACTTACACTGAATGCGACGCAGGAAGAATTTCTCCTCCCTACGAGTATGAGAAGACCTGCCACCAACAATGACACCACCGATCACGACAACTCTATGCAGCCGATGAAAATCAAATTAGCCGTGACGTCCCGCAGCTTAGCGCAACGCCCATCAACGGACCTGCAGCATCGCAACCATCGACTCGGGCAAAGTGGCTTGAGACCTGGTTCAAGCCACCAATGAAAACGAAGACTTACCGCCACCAGCCAATAGGAGATCAGCATGGGGCAGACCCCCTGCTGTCGACCCCAAATATAAGGAGGACGGGCACCACACCAAGATCTGCCCGAGGATGTCTGGCAGCTCCAGACGAAAGCTCGCTTCAAGAGAGAGAGAGAGAGAGAGAGAGAGAGAAATTGTTAATGACTTTGATGACTATGGTATCATAATTTATCTGTAAAATTCAAATATATACACCTATATTGACACTGTATTTGATCATGACCTCTATAGGCGTTCTACTAGCCTGTTTAAGTAGCACGGAAAAACCCGCTATTCGGAAAATAGAGAAGAATCTCTACAAGTGTAACGCTGCTGAAGTAGCCATTACTTTTAATAAAGTATATTATTATTATTTTCATTATTGTTTGTCCATTTTTATAAAGAGAAAAGACAAACAAACGTTTATTTACGTCGCAACAATTATGTTCCGCGTCAGAACAATTACTTTTGATGCGCATTGTTTTTTATTTATATAAGATGGCGGATTTGAATATTCAATTCCAACCAACACATTATACGACAATCACATCCTTTGTAAACAACAAACAATCTCTCCGACGACGATCCCACCGAACGCATCGTGTCACCAAAATAAAATGAACAATCACACGGATTACGAAGAAATATCAAGCCATTTTTTTCTGCACGAGCCAAATCTTTGGCGATTTTATTGACGTTATTATTATTTGTTTCAGTTCGATTAACCCTTAACGAGGTATCACTCAACGACGGAATGAAATCAACTCTTAATCGAGAAGTGAATTACTGGGTGATCAGGGACGCAAAGACATCGAACAGTTTTATGTGACAGTCGTTAAATGTAGAATGACAGGTCATCGGATGAACTGTAACCCTTATTGTTATGCTTGTTCGTTGCTTTTATGACGGGAGGGATATTCGCTAATATAATGTTAGTCAATGCTAGTCAGTGTGATGTATTGCTGTATGCAACGGTAAAATGGTGTTGTGATTACAATAACCGCAGCTGTTCCTGAAGTGTTATTTTATTATTATTATTATTATTATTATATATATATATATATATATAATATATATATATATATATATATAAGATATATATATATAAATATATATATATATAAACACATATATATGACTGGTAAAAAATGTCTGTTACAACAAAATTCCATCTAATAAGAGGAGCCCAAAAAACATAAAAACACCAAAGTATAGAAAGAAAGCACTATATATATATATATAATATATATATATATATATATAATATATATATAGATATATATATATATTATATATATTAATGCGTGTGTGTGTAATAATATGCATACATAAATACATAGCAGAACATAAAGCCCAAGAGAAACAATACCAAGCTCCATGTACAATAAACGCCTCGGGGCAATAGTCCCTGGGGATCGTGCCACTGCTCCTCGGAATAAAGATTTAAAACGACCGCGTAAAAGCATTGGAATCCTATTACAGGGGAAGAAGGACTATTCCGTTGGTTCCCAATGTCCTTTGGAGGAAGAAGAAGAAGAAGAAGAACATTCACTCCTAAAATTTTATCATCTGATGCAATTGAATGCGTTCGTTTTTATTTATATACAATGGCGATGGTGTTTAGGTTTGTAGTGCGTTGTCCTTGATGTCTATTGTAAATATTGGCATTCATGGATGGCATTAAATGTAGAAAATGATATGCTTTTGGCTATTTTGGATAAATGGATATTTTTATGAGTGGCAATGAATGTAATATTTTATCAAGTTTGGGCGTATTGGAAAAAATGCAATTCAGTGCATTTCTTTTCATTATATATTCATCGTAATTGTTTCATTATTGAGATATGTCAGTATATAACGAAGCTGTAACGGTTAGTAAAATCATAGTTATGGTATTAGCATTACTGTTGAAAAACTATCACTTTGTAAATTATGATGCTATTTACAGATTACTTCTACGGTGGAAGTTGACCTGGTAAAACGTAAAAAAAAAAAAAAAAAAAATAAAAATAAAATGTAGGAAAAATATTACATTTATCAACGATTGCACAATAAATATATAATTCATGAACAGCGAAGACTGTGATTTGCATAAAAAACGCACCAGAAAGAGAGAGAGAGAGAGAGAGAGAGAGAGAGAGAGAGAGATGCGTAGAACTATTGAATATATATGCCCTGAACTACGAAGACTGTGATCTGCATAAAAAAACGTACCTAAGAGAGAGAGAGAGAGAGAGAGAGAGAGAGAGAGAGAGAGAGAGGCGTAGAACTATTGAATATACATATGCCCTGAACTCCGAAGGCTGTGATCTGCATAAAAAAACGTACCTAAGAGAGAGAGAGAGAGAGAGAGAGAGAGAGAGAGAGAGAGATGTCTAAGAGGTAGGGATCGGGTAGGGGTGGGGTAGGGGTTGTTGGAGAAAAGACACCAAGACTACTTGAGACGATAATTCTGTTACCTGAGCGAGAGATGAGAGCGCATATCTTGGAACACGGACTTTCCTTCAGGAAATTGGACTATATCCGAAGCCAGTGAAATTTAGGTTACAATTTCCTCTCCAGAAAGTAAAGGAGAAAGAAAAACTCGCTTTTACCTAATATCAGGTTGGGTAAGAGAGAGAGAGAAAAAAAAAAAAAAACAAAAAAAAAAAAAAAAAAAAACTTAGGTAAAGATTTTTTTTTTTTTTGTGCTGGAACTAACTACATGAGAGTTTGATATATTGTATTAGCATATTTTTCCGTCATGCAATATGCATTTTCATGCAGGATTGATAGGGAATGGAAAAGAGGATGCATTGATAAGTCTTCTTAAACCATTTATCAATTGATTATTTTACAGGAAACACATAATTCTTAAGACAATATACTTTAAATTCAAAACTTATTTGGATCCATTTTATAAACACACACACACACACACACACACACACACACACACACACACACATATATATATATATATATATCATATATATTATATATATATATATATATATATATATATATATATATATAAATGTAATAATACATTATTTAATGTTACAGTATCTGTATAATAAAACCCTGACCTGAGGTCATGGCATTAGGAGGGTCCCCTTACGTGACCAACGCAGATCTAGATTACGCTATGCGCTGTCCGACAGTCTGAATCATGTGACCTGGTCGTTTTTACACCGCACTAACGCTTCAGGCAACATTGCAGTGATACTCGTAAGGTAGATCAAACGGATAAAATCTTTCACGTTGATTTTGGCACTCGTAACCCACCCGGAGTTACTTAAACTAACTTGATATTCATTTAGCCGGTCGGCAAATTAGCGCCGCCCGCTCGACAACATTAAGCTGAGTCATGGAGGCTTGGTTAAGGATATTTCTCAATGCCAATACTACATCTAAAAGCCTCTTCACCCCATACACGGCACGTAATCTGATTTTGAACTCGTCCCATGTAAGCGCCTCTTGGAAAGAAACCCCCATTAGATAAGCACTTGCGTCTCCTTTAGCGAAGTCTATGAAGCTTTTGGCCTCCTGTAATTGTACTGCTGGGTCTGTGATGCTTTTTGCATTTAAATGAGCGTCTACAGATGAGATCCATGCCTCAACATTTTTGAGGCAGGAACCCATTGACCCGACCTTGAAAAGGGACAATTGCTGACCTCGCGCTCACGAGAGTCACCACATTGGGGTTGCCAGCCGGAGTAGTTGCCATTTCCATCATTTTACTTTTTTCTTAAATAGATTTAGGGTTCAATGTATCCAAACCCACTGATGAGAATAGTCCATTGGCATATCAGAATCTAAAGAAAGGTAGATGGAGTGAGGGAAAAAAATGGTTGTATTTATGAAACTTGTATAATATTTATATATATATATCTATTAATCTATTTGTATGTAAACCTATTCTTTTACGCGAGTTATTACATATGTTTTACTCATTGCAGGTTTCAAAAATGAATCTGTTATTGTTAGGAGTGATACTGTGTATTCAGACATCTTTGTTGTATGGAAAGAGCGCTAGACGAAAGAAATAGAATTTAATCATGGCTCGATTATCGAGAGAACAGATGATGTATTCATCGTGTCAAGTAATATTGTCATAGAAGTAGATATGCACGCAATATTTTTGCCTGAAGATGACGTCCTTAACTTAAAGAATGACCTGATGAGGTTTGCTATTTCGCTTAAGGAATGCACGAACGTAATTTTCATGCTAACTCAGAGATTTCGCTAGCTCAAACCCTAAGCGTCGCGGAAATGTTGTCTTATGACATACAAAATAAAACCGCCGAGGCAGAGAACTTGCTAGTGACCTGCTGATGTGGTCTGTGCGGCGACAATACTCTCGAACGCCGCAAACCCGCTTATTCTGGCTGGACTAACATCTTAGGATCTGTTGCGAATCTAGGCTTAGGAATTTCAATCGCCTTAAGATAATAATCAAAATAAAAAAGAATTGAGTTTTTGCAACACAAAACCGAATTAGCTTTGTCCGAACTTCGCAGCCAGTTATCTTCAATCAATCAAATAATGAGTATCGTAAACGACTTCAAATAATATCGATCAGGTCATGGAAGTTCAACATTTGCTGGCTACATTAGCTTACTATAGTTCGAAAATAGATCTATCCGTGTGAAATATCACATTTTATTGAGAAGTCAAAGATTACTGAAGCGATTACGTTAGCGACAAAGGGTGTGGTTATCTCCTCACCTCATGCCTATTAAAGATCTGACGTTAACTTTGGAAAACGGACAGGAGAAACTAGGTTATATTTCCTTTATTAGACGCCCATAAAGTAGAGTTCTATTATAGCCTAATATCAGTCAGCGTTGAAAATTATAGAATTATGATCACAATACCTTTTGATTCTTCCGATGCTTGGCAATCATACAAAATACACACCGTTTCCTACTTTCATGACGAATAACTCAGTCCAGTAATATCCATTTTGACGGGGCATGTACTGATTTTCTTCTGATAGGAAATCATTTACAGTCATTAAAGACTTAGATAAACTCACTCACTGTTCAGAAGCCATGAATAATAAAATTTGTACAGCTGACTCTTTTTGAATTCTATCCTATATCAACGGATTCATGTGAGTTAGGCATAGTGCTAAACGGCTCTCTCTCTCATACAAGCGAAGGGTTTGTTTCTGGGGAAACTTTATCCCTTTTACGGTAATAAATTCAATTACAGGATGAATAATGGTTCCTGGATCCGTTACGATAAAGCCGGATTCAACGTAGTGTGTCCGGATGGGACCACCGCCCATTCCCCTATCTTTGTAGCAGCTGATGGTTGTACGGGGACATCTACAAACTACACCGTCAGAGGGGTCAACACGATAATACGTGAGAAGGCGTATTTTGCGAACTATACTTGGGCATCTACAATCATCCCATCACTACCTCTCCCATACAACGCGCGGGTGGCTCATAGTTTTTGACGCAACTGGCTGAGATGAACCATGCGTCACCGACTTATGCAGGTGGAGAAAATCTTCGTTACTACATTATGCTGGCCGTGTTCAGCGTGACGGCCTATTGGTTATCGCCGTCAACATCTTTGCTTGGCGTAGGCTGAGGCGTAAACAGAAGGATCTCCAAGAAACGTATTGTCCCGTCTAGATGACGTACCCGTTAAACTCAGTCGTTTGAGTTTAGGGCCGCCTGAAACTGCCACTTCATTTTGTGCCTAGGGAATTGTCTGAAATTGTGTTGTGTGTGAAAAGCTGTCCGTATGCTGGCAAAAATGTAGGACTAGAAAGACTCACGCCTTTGCATTTGAACAGTTAAAGTATTTTTCGGGCACCTAATAAAATATTATAGCCCAATATTATACATTAATATACTCCTAAAGGTAGTTTTTCGGGCACCTAATAATATATCAGCCCTATATATTGCATTTGTGCACAAGTACACAATTATACTATTATACCATTGTACAATTATTTATTTATCTATTACAAAGAGTGACAAGTACTCTTTAACAATTATCCATGATCATGCTATAATCTCTGTAGTAACCACTATTCTTAATCAGGTTACCTATTATCATATTAATCATGTATACATGTTAATCTTTTGATTTTTACCTTTTTATTATTTTTGGGTACCTAATCATTATTATTACCAAACATGGATCTAGATTTTCCATGCATTTATCTTTGTTTATGATATGTCAAAAAGGGTATGTAACAGAACCTTTTTATGCATTTAATCACTTATTATGTTTATACCTAGACATACGTTACGAGCAGCTCCTAAGGAACAATGTTTAAAGTAACTTTTGTTATTCAAGGCTTGAATAGTAGCAGTCCGAGCCTAATGTAATAAATACATTATTTAATGTTACAGTATCTGTAAATAAAACCCATGACCTGAGGTCATGGCATTAGGAGGGTCCTACGTGACCAACGCAGATCTAGATTACGCTATGCGCTGTCTGCAGTAGCCTGATTTAGCTCTGTACATTGTCAGCATTTTATATTAATGATAACTTTGCACAACACTTCCATGGGAAGCGGTTGACCTGTTTAACCTACGCCGAACTTGTAACTTCCGAGCCGGCGGACTACGTATGTTTTTATATGAATCGCTGAGATAGCTAATGTTCCGCTATCTACGTGATGCTTTAGAATGGCAGTTCCGTGCCAGCATTCAACATATCGTCTCCCGACCGATCTGCATCTCTTAGTATGGAGTTACAGAATAAAGTTTGTTATATCTGTTCAACTTATCTGTTTTGAATCCTCTCCTTTAGTTAGAAGAAAACCACTCTACTAAGATATCACAAGGAGATGGGAGGAACCAGAAATACTTACGAATGACAGTCGTAAGGAGAAACAAAAAAAAGTCTTTCGCAAAAGCGAAGAGACTTAGATATATATATATATATATATATATATATATATATATATATATATATAGAATATATATATATATACATATATATATATATATGTGTGTGTGTGTGTGTGTGTGTGTGTGTGTATTTATTCATAATGTTAGTGAGGTCTGTTAATAATGATTTTGTCTCAGTCCATAATACATCATTGATGGAGGTACTGGCACTTATTTCGGATGCCTTTTTGCATATACTGTGTTCAAAGCCTATATTTAGTCCTTCTTGCTTTTATTTTGCTTTACTTTTAACGAACGGATCTGTAACTGTGGATGGCGAATAATAAAGCATTGGTTTCCCAGTGATCATCATTGTCTAATATCTTCGTAATTTTTTGTTTCATATTTGTAATTACTTACGATACATGATGATATCAATCGTTAAATTCGTTAAAATAAACTTAATAGAATATGGTATGCCTTTACTGTCAGGGTTTTGACGTAGGAGCCCGCCCATTACTCAAATTATATCCAATAATAACACACCAAGGTTAACAGAGAAAAGCGATACCTCATAATACCACTTAGCATAATACTTGACAAGACCTTGAGTTCTTTCCCGTAACGGAATCATATAAAACTCATTAACTATAATTTTCCCGGGAAACATCAAATTACCTCCTAATATGCATGATGAGACCAAATTACATTCTTTACATTCTTACAGTTCTCTTACGTCTGATTGCTAAGGTATCGATGTCGCTTCACCAATCCAGGATGTACGTCACTGGATATTCTCGATAGTGTTAGAGAGAGACCTTCGACTTGTGGTGTATTTTCCTTTTCCATCATTTCCTCATTGCTTCACATAATCTTTCCTAACTGTTCAGACCTTGTTTACCCGAGTCTTAGGTTTCTCTCGGCCTGGGATTCAGATATCATAGATAAAATCTTCCTTCAACCAACGCTTTTAAGAAGATTAAAGAGAAAATATCAGCTGGGGTGACTTAGTAAAACGGCTACCTGTGGATGGATCTCTTGGTATAAATGCCAACTTTTCTGCAACTTTTCTGATTCGTTACCTACCTGAAGAGAGACACAGCAGTCTCTGAAATATAGAATTTACTTTCTATATTTTGGCGTTTTTATGGGCTCCTTTTATTAGATGGAATTCTGTTGTAACAGAACATTTTTACCAGTCATACATACGTATATATATATATATATATATATATAATATATATATATATATATATATATATATATATATATACATATATAATTAACCTTATATTGGAGTTTTTGAAATGATTAAATATAATTTTTTGTAGAATTATTTCAACATAAACCGAAGAATGCCCTTTTGAAAGACATAACGAACTGAAACGAAATCTGCCTTTATTTGTTATTTATTGTTGTCAAGATAATGAACTGTATGTATTTAAAAACCACGATCTATTGATTTAACCAAAATGATATATAAACTCTGATAACTTTACATCGGCGTCAGTGACCCTGGTAGTTGTGACGCCAGATAGCTCACAATCAGTCTAATCACTTTACAATTTCTTGCTCAGACCGTTATAACCAGCGGATC
>NC_061103.1:6708011-6720511 GCF_015104395.2 Macrobrachium nipponense | reverse complement strand
CTTCAGAGAAAAAACGGAGGTACTCTTGATACCTGTTGCGGAAGAAGCTGATGCGAGCACTGCCAGAGAGGTTTTTTTTTTTCCTTCAGTCTGGATGCCAAAAGTTCGGCAGAGTCCTTTGACAAGCTGAGGTCGCGAACTAGATCATTCAACTCCTTTTGGGAAAGTGGATGTGGAGCATCATCTTCAAGAACCACTTCTTCTTCTTCTTCTTCTTCATGTCCTTCAATACTGGAGGCATCTTCGTCACTAATGTCAAGAAGTTTTCCGAAGATAGGCACTGGAATTTCGTCACAATGAGCTACAGGACGACGTGCTGATTGAAGATCAGGATACTTGAGGCTGCCCCGGTTCTTTCTGTTGATCCCAGTCACATCAACAGCGCAGAAGTAGCATTCAGTGACATGGTTTGTCGGCTCCCTCCAAACCATGGGAATTCCAAAGTTTCAGACTCCTCTTGCTATTGGTCCACCCACGTAGAGTCTCGGTGCATGCCTTGCACACCACGTGTGGCGCCCAAGCTTTATCCTGGTCACCAAGTTTAATACCAAAATAAGCATGGTAAGCACGCCTTATGAAACTTGCGACTGGCTTCCTATTAGGAGCAATGGTGTATTCACATATGTAGCAGAACACGTCGGCTTATTTCTGCACGATCTTCTGGCCGAAGCCATCTCATTCACCTGCAAAACAAAAATATGTACAAATTAGTCATAAGTTGGCCCATGTAGGTATTGTACATTCTTCAGAGTTCGTTATTTCAAGAAATACAACTTTTTTGTATCATTATCACAAAATTACAACCAGCGGCTTCACGTTTAGTTGCCACTTCCACTGTACACAACCACCGCAGCCCACCGCGTTCCGTGTTTGGCGCCACCAGCACGACAACGCAAATATTCCGCAACACACATGAAGCCAAAACACCCGAACATGCGCTGGTGGAACTTCCTATACACTCCGTGGGGCGGCTGCCCCATTAAGTTAGTTTTGATCCACCAACTTTATGCTTTGCCGCACCAATTTTTTGAAGATTTCGAGGTTTTTATGACTTTTCGACATAATCACCCAGAACTATCGGACCTGAATACTTCTTGTCATTAAAATAATAATTTCCAATAAAAAAAATATTCGACATGGCATTTTACCCCCACCAACTTCTTCTAAAATGCTCCAAACAAGCATACATGTGAACAAAAGCGTAAAAAATACGACATGTGGCCACAGCTCAAAAACTTGACCTGATTGAGCAAAACCAATGTGAGGTTTGGATTCAGCGCATCGGATTCGTCCTAAATCAGCTGAAAAAACGCAGACAACAAATTTGTTGTTGACCAGTGAATTATTATTATTATTATTATTATTATTATTATTATTATTATTATTAATACTGTTGATACTCTTATAATTATTATGCAATACAACTCTGAAAGGCAGAATGTTTAAGAACCCATAGCCTCCAATAGAAAACGACCCATTAAGCTGACTCAGCATAGATCGTAAAGTACCCTTCAGACTGGCCACTTCACCCAGGAGGAAGGCCACAAGTGACAGTTTTGAATTTGAAGACCAGAGATGATGAAATCATAACTTCTTAGAATTTCCACTCAATCTGCTTCTTATCAGGCCACTAAAAAAAAAGAAGGGGGTTTTGGGCGGGGGAGGTGGGGAACCTTTACTCATATATGCGTTTCTCTCAAGCAATGTGTCACTATAACCTTTGGCGCATTTTGACAAACCATATACTACTCTATTTAAGGTGTCGAGATCAATGCAACACAGACGTGGACATGGCAGACCTATCCAATATTTGACCTGAATTTTGTAGAAGCTATAATCTTTCAGGAAGAAAGTAATAGATTTTGATTCTTAATAAAAAATATTATACGGATTATTATGAGTTTTGCGATTTACATATCAAATGGATTTCTTGGTAACAATTATATTCAAATACCAAGAGAAAAAATTAGATATTTTCATAAGAACAAATACATTTCCCTAAGCAAATTTTGATTATTTCCATAAACATGAACAAAGACTATCTATCTGTCAATATATCTACTTACCTACCTACCTATATATAGATATATGATATATATATATATATATATATATATATATATATATATATAGATATATATATATATGTATATATACACTATAGTTTCGGAATAAATATACACACAATATAAATATATATATAATATATATATATATATATATATATATATATATATATATATATATATATTGTGTGTATATTTCTTCCGAAACTATGTAGAGTATAGTTTCTCCTTCGGACCAAGTATTTCGCAAAGCGAAAAGCTTTTCCCTCTCTAGTATCTCGAAAGGAAATGGTGATCTTAAGTTGACAGTAAAAGGATATGGTCTTATTTCCTGAAGTAAATTCCTTTTCAGATATCACTGATCTCTCTCTCTCTCTCTCTCTCTCTCTCTCTCTCTCTCTCATATTAGAAACAGGGACCTCATATGAATGTAGTTTTCCAAGAGTTTGTTGTTTGTAAATAAACACGAAACTATCTAGGAACAATGTTGATTCAGCTCAAATCCAAAAGAATTCTCTATGCATTATAACAAATAAGGTTTTAGTTTGTTCAATAGGTAGTACTACTTGTTTATAAGTCCAAGTAAGAAATATAGTTATTTACGATTTAAAAAAAAATAAACAAACAGAAATGATTTCTCCAAGAGCTCGATTTATCCTCAATTCTTAGATTTTTTTTATAAGGGGTTACGAAGTTTATCAATGTTGCTATGCTTCCCCAATATTACCCATAATTAGTTGATAATGAAGGCCTGTAACTTTCTAACCTACTTTATTACTCGCTGAAAACAATTACCTTTCCTGTTTGTCGTTAGCTATTTTGAATGGTGTAATATAGTTAACTTTTTAAAGTCTCTCTCTCTCTCTCTCTCTCTCTCTCTCTCTCTAAGTCGAGGGAGTGCGAGTGAGTTAGAAAGCTCCGTGGGAGTTGCAAGCCAAGGCTCCTTAATGAAAGCGAATAGGAGGAAGTCAAATTTGAAGGGAAATCGACAAATAGAGACATGGAATTATCTGATTGCGTGGAATATATGAACTGAATTGAATATAGTATTTAGGTCAAAGCCCAAGAACTGGGACCTACGAGGTCATTCAACGCTGAAACGGATATTGAGAGTAAAAGGCTTGAAAGGTGTAACAGGAGGAAAACCTCAAAAAGCAGTTGCACTATAAATCAATTGTTAGAAGGGTGGAAAGTAAGATGGAAGAAAGAGAATATGAAAGGAGGTACAGTCAAATTAATGAAAGGGGTGGCAGCTAAGGGCCGAAGGCACGCTGTAAAGAATCTTAAATAATGCCTACAGTGCACCGCAGGAGGGTGCGCTGACATTAGTAACTCCCTATGGGTCGTGTGCGTGGGATACATGAACCGAATCAGTATAAAAGAGAAACTTATTATGAAGCTTAACAAAACGAATAAGGAAAAAAGTAAAATATTCCTAGAAATTCTAAAAACGTGTTATAAAGACTAACAAAGGTCATTACATCGACCATAATGCTTTGCGGTAGAAAATAGTAAGTTAGTGACAACGTGTTTAATTTCAGCACTGCTCCAGGGAAAGTTAAAATATGCGTCTGCTTGTTTGCCAGAAATGTTCAGAAGAACTTCAACAATTGTTCCTCAAAAATGGTCTCCACTGGGTGCCTCGTTCCCTCACTCTTGAATATTTAGTAAAAGCCAACACAGGAAGCGAATAGTTCACATGGCAACAAGGGGCTGGGAACGCTCTGCTGAGCTTAATCTCATAATAAACGTTTGGAAATAATTCTCGCATATATTAAAAGTTCATCGTAATAATCAGATATTCTGTTCTGTTACGCTTTCAGCAGAGGGTAAAGTGTTCCGGGTTAACGGTTTACCTGCTATTTTGACGTTTCGTAGTTGAATAGAATATAGCTTTATCCGAAAGATATAGTATATTACTCTCTGTTTTTACATTCCCAGATTGCTGGCATACACAACTATTTAAATGATATTCATTACATATTTGTTTGTATGTGCATTCCATGTCATATATTTTCCAGCGTTTTTTATTATTTTTTTTTTTATTATTATTATTTTTTCTTTTTAAGTTTTCTGAAAAAAAAAGCTATTGAGATGGCTTTGTCCGTCCGTCTGCTCGTTTTCTGTCCGCCCTCAGATCTTAAAATCTACTGAGGCTAGAGGGCTGCAGATTGGTATGTTGATCATCCACCCTCCAATCATCAAACATACCAAATTGCAGCCATCTAGCCTCAGTGGTGTTTATTTTATTTAAGGTTAAAATTACCTATAATCATGCTAAACATTTTTACTTTAACATTTCTAGTTTTTTATTTTGCTATGATTCCTGCTAGCATAAATGATATGAACCTTAAACCTATTTTCATTTTAGATTATGCTTCGTAGCAGGTTTCGAAACGATGCCACGTAAAACTCACTGTGGAAAATAAATCTCTATTTGCGCTTTTATCAAAATTAACAAAAACGGTATTTGAAACAACAAAAAAACCAAAACCAAAAACTTATTTCTATTGAACACAAGGTGATTCTCTGCGCCACATTGTAAATATTGCATATTTTTTCCTATCCTTTACACATTCTAGTTAGTATTTACTAGTTGAATCTTTAGTCTTGCACGTTTTTTAATCTTTAGTCCTTCCAATAAAAGCAAACTAAATAACTTTTTTTTTCTATCCTTTAGCTAGTATTTACTAATTTAATCTTTAGTCGTTCCCATAAAAAAACTAAATATCTTTTTTCTATCCTTTAGCTAGTATTTACTAATTTAATCTTTAGTCTTTCCCATAAAAAAAAACTAAATATCTTTTTTTCTATCCTGTAGCTAGTATTTCCTAATTTAATCTTTAATCTTTCCAATAAAACAAACTAAATATCTTTTTGTTCTATCCTTTTGCTAGTATTTACTAATTTAATCTTTAGTCTTTCCCATAAAACAAACTAAATAACTTTTTTTTTCTTCCTTCAGCTAGTATTTACTGATTTAATCTTTAGTCTTTCCCATAAAGCAAACTAAATATCTTTTTTTTTCTATCCTTTAGCTAGTATTTACTAATTTAATCTTTAGTCTTTCCAATAAAAAAAAAACTAAATATCTTTGCTTTCTATCCTTTTGCTAGTATTTACTAATTCAATCTTTAGTCTTTCCAATAAAACAAACTAAATATCTTTTTTTCTATCCTTTTGCTAGTATTTACTAATTTAATCTTTAGTCTTTCCCATAAAACAAACTAAATATCTTTTTTTTCTATCCTTCAGCTAGTATTTACTAATTTAATCTTTAGTCTTTCCAATAACAACAAACTAAATATCTTTTTTTTCTATCCTTTAGCTAGTATTTACTAATTAATCTTTAGTCTTTCCAATAAAACAAACTAAATATCTTTTTTTTTTCTATCCTGTTTTTGTAGTTTATTTAACAATAATTTACATCTCTTTAGTCTTTCCAATAAAACAAACTAAATATTCTTTTTTTTCTATCCTTTTGCTAGTATTTACTAATTTAATCTTTAGTCTTTAGTCTTTCCCATAAAACAAACTAAATATCTTTTTTCTGTCCTACAGCTAGTATTTACTAATTTAATCTTTAGTCTTTCCCATAAAGCAAACTAAATATATTTTTTTCTATCTTTTAGCTAGTATTTACTAATTTAATCTTTAGTCTTTCCAATAAAAAAAAAACTAAATATCTTTATTTTCTATCCTTGAGCTAGTATTTACTAATTTAATCTTTAGTCTTGCACGTAGAACAAACTAAATTCCATTTCTGCGTTCCAGCATTTCCACGGAATTACTTTTCCTTTGGAACTTCCACCACGAATAGAAAATTTTCCTCAAAAGAATTTATTATCAGTTCTTCAAAAATTGACACATGAGTAATACCATACCTATACATTAGTTGCCATTTTCTTGAGAACCTGCGCATGCGCTTTCTACTTGACATTCAACCTTTGTGAAGGACATTGGGAGGGAGGGGATGAGTATTTAAACTGAGAGGGATAAAAGACAACCAGAATAAAAGCCTTTAAAAAAGTCAAGGGGTTGGGGGGGGCGGGCGGGGGGGGGAATGGTTGTGCGATTAAAATGCCAACTTTTAAATTGTGTTTCGATCTACAGCGAATACAAGAGAGGAGGGGAAAAGTCTCGATATATACATGTGCAGCGTCGTGTAGAGTCGTGTAGAAGATTGTGTCAAAATACAACGGCGGACGATTTTGAGTATTCTAGCCATTGTTAGGTGAGTTTTGCTGTTGTTAAGTAGTGATAGATAAAAATAAAATGTACAAAGTAGAATACGTGTTTATTAATTTCATTGCCGTGGATACAAACGCTTATGGGCAAACTTGTTTTGATGATTTTTCATATATATATTTTATATATATATATATATATATATATATTATATATATATATATATATATATATATATATATATATATATATATATATATAATTTTTTAAAAGTTGATGCCTTCTGATGAATTTATTCCCTTTTCGATCTTTAATATAATCGAAAAAAAACGGAAAAACTCATAAATTCTGATGAAGTGGAATAAATATTGAAGACACCTTAATACTAATCCCTGCATTCCTAGAAGCAGGAGGATGAGTTCCAGAATTCAATATATATATAATTTATGAAACTTTTCATAAGTCTGTGTATATACCATACAGATCACATTGACAGCTGCAGGTCTATAATCTTCTAAATCTATTTAGCAATTTGGTAAAACACTATAGCTTTGTACAATTAGATCATTATATAACCTTGGGTCCTGCCATTCATATACCTCTTATAGAAAACTTTAAGTCAGTCAATTGACCTATCAACTTCGTATAAGGCTCCTACATGTTCCTTGCTGCCATAAATCAGATGTTATCATAAACGGTTTCCTTTCGTGCCAAGGCATCCATTTATTTTTAATAAGCATTTTTTTTTTTAGCTAACTTTAGGTATATTTTTTTCTAGCCGTCATGCATGGCATCTAGCGCTCGCATTTATACCTGAATTTCGTGAACATTGTAAAAAGTAATATACTTCAAGTTTATTTTGAAATTACAATTAATACAATAGTTTTTCTTCTTCAAGCGTATTTTGAAATAATAATTACGTCACTAGCATCAGTTTTCTGTAAAAAGAAAACTATTTTGCCGGCCTTGTCTGTCCGTCCACCCTTAGATCTTGACAACTACTGGGGCTAGAGGGCTGCAAATTGGTATGTTGATTATCCACCCTTCAGTCATCAATCCTACCAAATTGCAGCCATCCAGCCTCACTAGTTTTGATTTTATTTTAGGTTAAAGTTAGCCATATTCGTATTTCTGGCAGCCCTAAACAATTACCAAGAACATAGGCCACCGACGGACCGTGGCTGATTTACATGGGCCGCGGCTGAGGCCACCACCAGACAGAAATATCAATCTCTTCGGCACATTTTTTTACTTGTTTCGTATGCGAGTGTATTTTGAAATTAAAATTAAAAGCATAAGTCATTCATTTGTGTTTTTTATTTAAAGTTAGTGTCCTCAGATCTATTCAAAGTAATCATGCAAATAGCATCAAAGTATTGAAACCTAAATCTTAAATTCAAAATGAGTCAAAGACTTGGCTAAGCTAATTCAATCAGTTTCCATTAATTCTTGAGACTTCCCCTCCAATATGAACAAGGTTTATTATTGCTCCCATCACGAAATTAATAATTAATCTGCTACATTTAATCGGTCATCAAATACATTTCCTAATCCAACCATAAACGGGATGAGTTTCAAATGCAACTTCCTGTAGCATTCGAATTAGTGCTCTATCTGTCCTTTGTAAGCTTTGGGAGGTACGACTGAAATCAGCAAATGACATGAGTGAGAGAGAGAGAGAGAGAAGAGAGAGAGAGAGAGAGAGAGGGAGAAGGGGGGGGGGGGGTGAGAGAGATCCGAGTTACTCCATATACTGTAACCTCTGAATAATTGGTTGGGTATGTGATCGAAGTTTTGGTGCTGCTAAATTGTCTCAATTCTAAATAAAAAAACATTATATATATATATATATATATATATATATATATATATATATATATATATATATATATATAATAATATGCATACAACCAGGAGAAGGGCGAAATGAAATGACTTGAACCGAGCGCTTTCATGTATTTCTACCTCATCAGGGTTCAGGTACAAGTGCCAAGAAAACAAATACAGAGTCACAAGAAGACTTCGTGGCAAGACAAATGGTGCTAAAAAACAAACAATGCTAACAACTACCAGACAGTCCTAATAACTTGATAGCCTACTTGTTTTAGAATACCCTTCGTTAAAATCTCATCAACTTTGTACAAACCTAGGCTGATATTCAATAAATCATCACAGTCTTGTTTAACTAACATGATTCTATTAAATTTTCTTTTCACCAAATCTCTACAAAACATAATTTCCTTTGAGTCTGTCCAGTTAATACCATGATCACTATTATTCATATGCACAAATAATGCATTTGACATATTACCAGTTCTTACATTATATGTGTGCGGTTTAATCGATATATATAATATATATCTATATAATTTATATGTATATATATATATATATATATATATATATATTAAACAGAATATTGATGATTAAACAAGCACAAAAGGTGACTGAATGAAAGAAGTAGAGGATATCATTTTGGCAGCATGAAGCATACCTAAAATTAACATTCCTGCAATATACCTTTTTGATCTAACTTCTATTTAACCATCTGTATTTTATTCAAACTTCAAAACTTAGAAAGTTGACTAATATTGCAGCTGTTATTTGTTTAACGCACTGGTAATAAAGAGTTATTAATTTTGGTGGAATGAAGCAAGATTGTCTAGTGTTTATTGCGGCCGCTTTTAATACTCAAAAGATATAAGACTCTTTATAGAAAATACAGTGACATAACTATCCATACGAGTTTTTGGTTAGAACAAATATGATATGAACTTGAGGCGATTCTTCAAATTTAAATTTGGTTACGGCTTCATTATTCCTTAAATGCAAACATGCATTATGTCATGTTATGAAAGCATCACTCATACGAATCCTTTGTCAATTCATCTTGCAATTAACTGCGTTTTTACCTCACAGATTCATTGGTTCTTTCCTCTGTGGGATCCACCCACACAAAAACCTAACCTCTCTTGTCAAAATAACCGTGTTTATCGGATGCAGATTTATATATGACCTGCGATGTACCTCAAAGGCTAGAGTAAACAGAGCGTTGTTTTGATTCTTTGTCTCGATCGTAATGGAGAAAGTGAGCACTTTGTGGCAGCTTCATATTGAAGAGAAGAAGTTGCCCTTTTTCACATGAAACTGTCTTTGAACGTTGGTCATTCTTACACCTGAATATCCAGTATATCATGTGTCACACCACACAAATACACAGGAAATCGTAGCTTATATAGATAGTTATATATATATATATATATATATATATAGTATATATATATTATATATATATATACATAATAATATATATATATATATATTATATATATTATATATATGTAGATATTTATATATTTATATATGTATATATAATATATATATAGAGATATATATGATATATATAATAGATATATTATATATCATATAATATACTATATATATATATATATATTATATAGTATAACGTATATAATATATATATTATATATATATTATATATTATATATATATATATATATATATATATATATATATATATATATATATATAGATTAGTGAATGGAATGTGAATGCATATGTTGTAGAGCAAATATGTAACCTTATTCAGTTATCTGTTCTTGAATATTATATATATATATATATATATATATATACTATATATATCATATATATATATATATATATAGCATTTAAAACAAAACACTTTTAACTTAGTATGTATAACAGATTAATTTGGAGATATCACCGCGATTTAGCACTTGGGAAACTCTGGCGTCCTTTAGTTATTTGAAATGGTTGGGTGTTAAATATATAAACTCATCACCCTTTTCAATTGGGAATTCACTGCCAATTTGGGGACCGATACAAAAAAAAAAAAAAAAAAAAAAAGCAAACACCAAGTTAACTACCCAACTGTTGTTCTAGGAGGGACGAAGAAAAGTCAAGGACTAACCCACCAGTAAATCCGGGATTACAACGTGCCACGAAACATAACCGAGAGAGAGAGAGAGAGAGAGAGAGAGAGAGAGAGAGATTCTGACACGGTGGGCGTCTACTTCCTTCACTCTCCCTTTTAAATCCTACCAATATTTCCGGGCCGATAACAGCGGTTGGATTCCCACGTATTTTGTAAGTGGTGTAGTAGAGGTTCATTTACCGTTGCCAGAATGTAGCCAGTTTCAGATTTTATAGGGGTAGGGGTAGAGTTTCCCACCCCCGAATAGAGCCAGGGTATTTATTTCAGATGTACCATTTTGCGTAGGGTGTTGATATTTGTTAAAAAAATAACGCGTTTTTCTAGAGTAATCTTGCTTATATTTCACTACGCTGTTCAAGACGACTTTTTTAACAGGTTTGTTGATATTTGTTTAAAATAATAACGTTGTTTATATTTCCCTACACTGTTTAAGACTATTTTTTTTATAATAGGTTTGTTGATAAAAAAAATAACACGTTTTTTTAATAATATTGTTTATATTTCACTACACTCCTTCAGAATACTTTTTTAAAATGAATGTTGATATTTGTTAGATACAAATAACGCGTTTTTCTGAAATAATCTTGTTTATAATTCACTACACAGCTTAAGACTACTTTTTTATAATAGGTTGGTTGATATTTGTTAAAGAAAAATAACGTGTTTTCTTAGAATAATATTGTTTATATTTCACTACACAGCTTAAAACTACTTTTATAATAGGTTTGTTGATATTTGCTTAATAAAATAAAGCGTTTTTCTAGGATAATCTTGGTTGTATTTCACTACACAACTTAAGACTATCTTTTTTATAAGTCTGTTGATATTTGCTTAAAAAATAAAGTGTTTTTGTAGATTAATGTTGTTTATATTTCCCTACACAAATACTACAGTTTAAGAATATTTTTTCATAAGTTTCTGTATAAATATTAAACCTTATTATGGTGTACTTCAAGATTATTTCTTATGATATTGTACTACACAAGTACTACTTCTTAAGAATAATATTTTTTTTATATTTTTTTTCTACAATATCAAACCTTAATGTCATGTGATTAAATTATTTTTTTCTACACAAATACTACACCTTAACAATAATTTTCTATGTATCTTTATATACAGAAAATGCACCTTAATGTGGCCTACATATCGTATGAAATAGATCAGAAATCCATCATCCTAAATCACTTTCACTTATAACTGGAAAAACGAAAAATGTTTTGTGAAACGAATCCCGGAAATATGTGGAACGATGCAGAATTTGTAATATTTTCATTTCCAGTTACGACACGTGCTGTGCCACTCGTCTATATATAATTACAAAGGGTTTTGATGACTCAGGTATGGTTGGTTGGCCTCCTTTTCATCCTCACTTTCTCTCTCTCGGATGACTTTATGGATTTCTTCCTATCTTTTATGGGAGAAGTTTAATACCGTAGATTGCATTCATATTAGCTCTCTCTCTCTCTCTCTCTCTCTCTCTCTCTCTCTCTCTCTCTCTCGGATGACTTTATAGATTTCTTCCTATCATTTATGGAAGACATTTAACTCCGAAGATTGCATTCATACTCTCTCTCTCTCTCTCTCTCTCTCTCTCTCTCTCTCTCTCTCTCTCTCTCTCTCTCTCTCTCTCGGATGACTTTATAGATAACTGCCTATCAATTATGGGAGGAAATTTATCATCCCTGACTTTCTTCTGTAAAGAATCGTTTATTCTGGCTACAGGGAAGTAGAACGACAAGTGTATAAACTGCAAAAACTTTTGAAGGGCGAATATAATAAAATATATCTCATAAACTTCATATATCCCTCATTTGTGTCTAATTTAGTTCGTTTTTAATAAATTCTATAAATAAAATCGCTTATTCTGACCACAGGGAAGTAGAACCACGAGTGTATAAACTGAACAATTTTTGAACATGGGAAAGTAAATAACACCCATATATCGTCATAAATAATAAGATTTCCCTAATCTTTATCTAATTTAGTTCGCTTTTAATAAATTCTTTTAAACAAATTCACTTATTCTAACCACAGGGAAGTAGGACCAAAAGTGTATAAACTGCACGAATCTTTTACCATGGGAAAATAAATAATAAAACATATCTCTTAAACAACATAATTCCTTTATTTTTATTTAATCTAGTTCGTTTTTAATAAATTCTTTTTTAAAAATTCGCTTATTCTGACCACAGGGAGGTAGAGCCATAAGTATATAAAAGCACAAATTTTTGAACATGAGAAAATAAATAATAAAATGTATATCA
>NC_061103.1:6691566-6707511 GCF_015104395.2 Macrobrachium nipponense | reverse complement strand
TGATATACATTTTATTATTTATTTTCTCATGTTCAAAAATTTGTGCATTTTATATACTTATGGCTCTACCTCCCTGTGGTCAGAATAAGCGAATTTTAAAAAAGAATTTATTAAAAACGAACTAGATTAAATAAAAATAAAGGAATTATGTTGTTTAAGAGATATGTTTTATTATTTATTTTCCCATGGTAAAAGATTTGTGTAGTTTATACACTTTTGGTCCTACTTCCCTGTGGTCAGAATAAGTGCATTTGTTTAAAAGAATTTATTAAAAGCGAACTAAATTAGATAAAGATTAGGGAATATTATTATTTATGAGATATATGGTGTTATTTACTTTCCCATGTTCAAAAATTTGTTCAGTTTATACACTCGTGGTTCTACTTCCCTGTGGTCAGAATAAGCGATTTTATTTATAGAATTTATTAAAAACGAACTAAATTAGACACAAATGAGGGATATATGAAGTTTATGAGATATATTTTATTATATTCGCCCTTCAAAAGTTTTTGCAGTTTATACACTTGTCGTTCTACTTCCCTGTAGCCAGAATAAACGATTCTTTACAGAATAAAGTCAGGGATGTTAAATTTCCTCCCATAATTGATAGGAAGTTTTCTATAAAATCATCCGAGAGAGAGAGAGAGAGAGAGAGAGAGAGAGAGAGAGAGAGAGAGAGAGTATGAATGCAATCTTCGGAGTTAAATGTCTTCCATAAATGATAGGAAGAAATCTATAAAGTCATCCGAGAGAGAGAGAGAGAGAGAGAGAGAGAGAGAGAGAGAGAGAGCTAATATGAATGCAATCTACGGTATTAAACTTCTCCCATAAAAGATAGGAAGAAATCCATAAAGTCATCCGAGAGAGAGAAAGTGAGGATGAAAAGGAGGCCAACCAACCATACCTGAGTCATCAAAACGCTTTGTAATTATATATAGACGAGTGGCACAGCACGTGTCGTAACTGGAAATGAAAATATTACAAATTCTGCTTCGTCACATATTTCCGGGATTCTTTTACAAAACATTTTTCGTTTTTCCAGTTATAAGTGAAAGTGATTTAGGATGATGGATTTCTGATCTATTTCATACGATATGTAGGCCACATTAAGGTGTATTTTCTGTATATAAAGATACATAGAAAATTATTGTTAAGGTGTAGTATTTGTGTAGAAAAAAAAATAATTTAATCACATGACATTAAGGTTTGATATTGTAGAAAAAAAATATAAAAAAAATATTATTCTTAAGAAGTAGTACTTGTGTAGTAAAATATCATAAGAAATAATCTTGAAGTACACCATAATAAGGTTTAATATTTATACAGAAACTTATGAAAAAATATTCTTAAACTGTAGTATTTGTGTAGGGAGATATAAACAACATTAATCTACAAAAACGCTTTATTTTTTAAGCAAATATCAACAGACTTATAAAAAAGATAGTCTTAAGTTGTCTAGTGAAATACAACCAAGATTATCCTAGAAAAACGCTTTATTTTATTAAGCAAATATCAACAAACCTATTATAAAAGTAGTTTTAAGCTGTGTAGTGAAATATAAACAATATTATTCTAAGAAAACACGTTATTTTTCTTTAACAAATATCAACCAACCTATTATAAAAAAGTAGTCTTAAGCTGTGTAGTGAATTATAAACAAGATTATTTTAGAAAAACGCGTTATTTGTATCTAACAAATATCAACATTCATTTTTAAAAAGTATTCTTAAGGAGTGTAGTGAAATATAAACAATATTAAAAAAACGTGTTATTTTTTTTATCAACAAACCTATTATAAAAAAAATAGTCTTAAACAGTGTAGGGAAATATAAACAAGATTAATCTAGAAAAACGCGTTATTATTTTAAACAAATATCAACAAATCTATTAAAAAAGTCGTCTTGAACAGCGTAGTGAAATATAAGCAAGATTACTCTAGAAAAACGCGTTATTTTTTAACAAATATCAACAACCCTACACAAAATGGTACATACTGAAAATAAATACCTGGCTCTATCGTGGGGAAATCTATACCCCCATAAAATCTGAAACTGGCTACATTCTGGCAACGGTAAATGAACCTCTACTACACCACTTACAAAATACGTGGGAATCCAACCGCTGTTATCGGCCGGGAAATATTGGTAGGATTTAAAAGGGAGAGTGAAGGAAGTAGACGCCCAACGTGTCAGAATCTCTTTCTCTCTCTCTCTCTTTATCGGTTATGTTTCGTGGCACATTGTAATCCCGGATTTACTGGTGGGTTAGTCTTGCCTTCTTCGTCCCTAGAACAACATTGGGTAGTTAACTTGGCGTTTGCTTTTTGTGTGTGTGTGTGTGTGTGTGTGTGTGTGTGTGGACCATTATCCCTGGTTGATGAAGTGAATTCCCAAATTGAAAAAGGTGATGGGTTTGAATATTTAACACCCAACCATTTCTAAATAACTAAAGGACAGCCCAGAGTTTCCCAAGTGCTAAATCGTAGTGATATCTCCAAATTAATCTGTATACATACTAAGTTAAAAGTGTTTTGTTTTTTTAAATGCTAATAATTATTTTAGATATTAATATATATATGATATATATTATATATATATATATAATAATATATATATTTCAAGAACAGATAACTGAATAAGGTTACATATTTGCTCTACAACATATGCAATCACATTCCATTCACTAATATATATATATATATATATATATTATATATATATATATAATATATATATATATATATATATATATATATATATATATATATATACTATATACTATATATATATATATAATATATATATATATATATATATATAATATATATTATATATATATATATACATATATATAAATATATAAATATATATATCTAATATATAATACATTATCAATATATATATATCTAATATATCTATATATATATTATATATATATATATAACTAAATATATATATATATAAGCTTACGATTTCCTGTGTATTTGTGTGGTGTGTACGCATGATATACTGGATATTCAGGTGTAAGAATGACCAACGTTCAAAGACAGTTCATGTGAAAAAGGGCAACTTCTTCTCTTCAATATGAAGCTGCCACAAAGTGCTCACTTTCTCCATTACGATCGAGACAAAGAATCATAACAACGCTCTGTTTACTCTAGCCTTTGAGGTGCATCGCAGGTCATATATAAATCTGCATCCGATAAACACGGTTATTTTGACAAAGAGAGGGTTAGGTTTTATGTGGCGACTCCACAGAGGAAGAACCAAATGAATCGGTGAGGTAAAAACGCAGTTAATTGCAAATGAATTGACAAAGGATTCGTATGAGTGATGCTTTCATAACATAACATAATGCACGTTTGCATTTAAGGAATGAAGCCGTAACCAAATTTAAATTTGAAGAATCGCCTCAAATTCATATCATATTTTGTTCTAACCAAGAAACTTGTATGGTAGTTATGTCATCTTTATATCTTTTGAGTATTAAAAGCGGCCGCAATAAACACTAGACAATCTTGCTTCATTCCACCAAAATTAATAACTCTTTATCACCAGTGCGTTAAACAAATAACAGCTGGAATATTAGTCAACTTTCTAAGTTTTGAAGTTTGAATAAAATACAGGAATGTTAATTTTAGGTATGCTTCATGCTGCCAAAATGATATCCTCTACTTCTTTCATTCAGTCACCTTTTGTGCTTGTTTAGTCATCAATATTCTGTTTAATGTATATGTATATATATATATATATATATATATATATATATAAATTTTAATTTAGAATTGAGACAATTTAGCAGCACATACCCAACCAATTATTCAGAGGTTACAGTATATGGAGTAACTCGGATCTCTCTCTCTCTCTCTCTCTCTCTCTCTCTCTCTCTCTCTCTCTCTCTCTCTCTCTCTCTCATGTCATTTGCTGATTTCAGTCGTACCTCCCAAAGCTTACAAAGGACAGACAGAGCACTAATTCGAATGCTACAGAAAATTGCATTTGAAACTCATCCCGTTTATGGCTGGATTAGGAAATGTATTTGATGACCGATTAAATGTAGCAGATTAATTATTAATTTCGTGATGGGAGCAATAATAAACCTTGTTCATATTGGAGGGGAAGTCTCAAGAATTAATGGCAACTGATTGAATTAGCTTAGCCAAGTCTTTGACTCATTTTGAATTTAAGATTTAGGTTTCAATGCTTTGATGCTATTTGCATGATTACTTTGAATAGATCTGAGGACACTAACCTTAAATAAAAAACACAAATGAAAGACTTATACTTTTAATTATAATTTCAAAATACACTCGCTTACGAAACAAGTAAAAAAAATGTGCCGAAGAGATTGATATTTCTGTCTGGTGGTAGCCTCAGCCGCGGCCCATGTAAATCAGCCACGGTCCGTCGGTGGCCTATGTTCTTGGCAACTGTTTAGGGCTGCCAGAAATACGGTTATGGCTAACTTTAACCTAAAATAAAATCAAAACTAGTGAGGCTAGATGGCTGCAATTTGGTAGGATGGATGACTGAAGGGTGGATAATCAACATACCAATTTGCAGCCCTCTAGCCCCAGTAGTTGTCAAGATCTAAGGGTGGACGGACAGACAAAGTCGTCACAATAGTTTTCTTTTTACAGAAAACTGATGCTAGTGAGGTAATTATTATTTCAAAATACGCTTGAAGAAGAAAAACTAGTGTATTAATTGTAATTTAAAAATAAACTTGAAGTATATTACTTTTCACAATGTCCACGAAATTCAGGTATAAATGCGAGCGCTAGATGCCATGCATGACTAGAAAAAAATATACCTAAAGTTAGCTAAAAAAAAAAAATGGTTATTAAAAATAAATGGATACCTTGGCACGAAAGGAAACCGTTTATGATAACATCTGATTTATGGCAGCAAGGAACATGTAGGAGCCTTATACGAAGGTGATAGGTCAATTGACACACTTAAAGTTTTCTATAAGAGGTATATGAATCGCAGGACCCAAGGTTATATAATGATCTAATTGTACAAAGCTATAGTGTTTTACCAAATTGCTAAATAGATTTAGAAGATTATAGACCTGCAGCTGTCAATGTGATCTGTATGGTATATACACAGACTTATGAAAAGTTTCATAAATTATATATATATTGAATTCTGGAACTCATCCTCCTGCTTCTAGGAATGCAGGGATTAGTATTAAGGTGTCTTCAATATTTATTCCACTTCATCAGAATTTATGAGTTTTTCCGTTTTTTTTCGATTATATTAAAGATCGAAAAGGGAATAAATTCATCAGAAGCATCAAATTTTATTATATATATATATATATAATATATATATATAGATATATATATATATATATATATATATATATATATGAAAATCATCAAAACAAGTTTGCCCATAAGCGTTTGTATCCACGGCAATGAAATTAATAAACACCTATTCTACTTTGTACATTTTATTGTTATCTATCACTACTTATCAACAGCAAAACTCACCTAACAATGGCTAGAATACTCAAAATCATGCCGTTGTATTTTGACACAATCTTCTACACGACTCTACACGACGCTGCACATGTATATATCGAGACTTTTCCCCTCCTCTCTTGTATTCGCTGTAGATCGAAACACAATTTAAAAGTTGGCATTTTAATCGCACCACCATTCCCCCCCCCCCCCCCCCCCCCCCCCCCCCCCCCCCCCCCCCCGCCCCCCAACCCCTTGACTTTTTAAAGGCTTTTATTCTGGTTGTCTTTTATCCCTCTCAGTTTAAATACTAAATACTCATCCCCTCCCTCCCAATGTCCTTCACAAAGGTTGAATGTCAAGTAGAAAGCGCATGCGCAGGTTCTCAAGAAAATGGCAACTAATGTATAGGTATGGTATTACTCATGTGTCAATTTTTGAAGAACTGATAATAAATTCTTTTGAGGAAAATTTTCTATTTGTGGTGGAAGTTCCAAAGGAAAAGTAATTCCGTGGAAATGCTGGAACGCAGAAATGGAATTTAGTTTGTTCTACGTGCAAGACTAAAAATTAAATTAGTAAATACTAGCTCAAGGATAGAAAACAAAGATATTTAGTTTTTTTTTTATTGGAAAGACTAAAGATTAAATTAGTGAATACTAGCTAAAAGATAGAAAAAAAGATATTTAGTTTGCTTTATGGGAAAGACTAAAGATTAAATTAGTAAATACTAGCTGTAGGATAGAAAAAAGATATTTAGTTTGTTTTAAGGAAAGACTAAAGACTAAATTAAATTAGTACATCACTAGCAAAAGGATAGAAAAAAAAAGATATTTAGTTTTTGTTTATTGAAGACTAAAGATTAAATTAGTAAATACTAGCAAAAAGGATAGAACAAAAAAAAGATTATTTAGTTTGTTTTAATTGGACAAAGACTAAAGATTAATTAGTAACTAATAGCTAAAGGATAGAGAAAAAAGGGTATTTAGTTTGTTGTTATTGGAAAGACTAAAGATTAAATTAGTAAATACTAGCTGAAGGATAGAAAAAAAAAGGTATTTAGTTTGTTTTATGGGAAAGACTAAAGATTAAATTAGTAAATACTAGCAAAAGGATAGAAAAAAAGATATTTAGTTTGTTTTATTGAAAGGACTAAAGATTGAATTAGTAAAATACTAGCAAAAGGATAGAAAGCAAAGATATTAGTTTTTTTTTTATGGAAAGACTAAAGATTAAAGTTAGTAAATACTAGCTAAAGGACTAGAAAAAAAAAAAGATATTTAGTTTGCTTTATGGAAAGACTAAAGATTAAATCAGTAAATCTAGCTGAAGGAAAGAAAAAAAAAAGTTATTTTAGTTTGTTTTATGGGAAAGACTAAAGATTAAATTAGTAAATCACTAGCTAAAGAATAGAAAAAAAAAAGATTATTTAGTATTGCTTTAAATGGCGAAAGACTAAAGAAAATTCAGTAACTACTAAAAGGGCTTGAAGGAAAAAAAAGAAAAAAAAACGGTATTTTAGTTTGTTTTATTTTGGGAAAGACTTAAAGGATTAATATTAAAAGTTAACATTACTAGCAAAAGAGGTAGAAAAAAAAAGATATTTAGTTTGTTTTATTGAAAGGACGAAAGATTAAATTAGGAAATACTAGCTAAAGGATTAGAAAAAAAAAGATATTTAGTTTTTTGTTTTTTTTATGGGAAAGACTAAAGATTTTAAAAAATTACTAAATGCTAGCTAAAGGATAGAAAAAGATTTATTTGTTTTTTTTATGGAACGACTAAAGATTAAATTAGTAAATACTAGCTAAAGGATAGAAAAAAAAGTTATTTAGTTTGCTTTTATTGGAAGGACTAAAGATTAAAAAACGTGCAAGACTAATGATTCAACTAGTAAATACTAACTAGAATGTGTAAAGGATAGGAAAAAATATGCAATATTTACAATGTGGCGCAGTGAATCACCTTGCAGCGTTGTGTTCAATAGAAATAGTTTTTTTTTTTTTTTTTTTCAAATACCGTTTTTGTTCATTTTGATAAAAGCGAAAATAGAGCTCTATTTTCTACAGTGAGGTTTACGTGGCATCGTTTCGAAACCTGCTACGAAGCATAATTTAAAATGCAAATAGGTTTAAGGTTCATGTATCATATCATTTATGCTAGCAGGAATCATAGCAAAATAAAAAACTAGAAATGTTAAAGTAAAAATGTTTAGCATATTAATTTTAGGTAATTTTATGCTACTAAATTGTAATTTAACCTAATAAAATAAACACCACTGAGGCTAGGTGGCTGCAATTTGGTATGTTTGATGATTGGAGGGTGGATGATATACATACCAATCTGCAGCCCTCTAGCCTCAGTAGATTTTAAGATCTGAGGGCGGACAGAAAGAAAACGAGCGGACGGACGGACAAAGCCATCTCAATAGCATTTTTTTCAGAAAACTTAAAAAGAAAAAATAATAATAATAAAAAAAAAATAATAAAAAACGCTGGAAAATATATGACATGGAATGTACATACAAACAAATATGTAATGAATATCATTTAAATAGATGTGTATGCCAGCAATCTGGAAATGTAAAAACAGAGAGTAATATACGATATCTTTCGGATAAAGCTATATTCTATTCAACTACGAAACGTCAAAATAGCAGGTAAACCGTTAACCCGGAACACTTTACCCTCTGCTGAAAGCGTAACAGAACAGAATATCTGATTATTACGATGAACTTTTAATATATGCGAGAATTATTTCCAAACGTTTATTATGAGATTAAGCTCAGCAGAGCGTTCCCAGCGCCTTGTTGCCATGTGAACTATTCGCTTCCTGTGTTGGCTTTTACTAAATATTCAAGAGTGAGGGAACGAGCCACCCAGTGGAGACCATTTTTGAGGAACAATTGTTGAAGTTCTTCTGAACATTTCTGGCAAACAAGCAGACGCATATTTTAACTTTCCCTGGAGCAGTGCTGAAATTAAACACGTTGTCACTAACTTATTATTTTCTGCCGTAAAGCATTATGGTCGATGTGTTGACCTTTGTTAGTCTTTATAACACGTTTTTAGAATTTCTAGGAATTTTTTACTTTTTTCCTTATTTGTTTTGTTAAGCTTTCTAATAAGTTTCTCTTTTATACTGATTCGGTTCATGTATCCCACGCACACGACCCATAGGGAGTTACTAATGTCAGCGCACCCTCCTGCGGTGCACTGTAGGCATTATTTAAGATTCTTTACAGCGTGCCTTTGGCCCTTAGCTGCCACCCCTTTCATTACTTTGACTGTACCTCCTTTCATATTCTCTTTCTTCCATCTTACTTTCCACCCTTCCCCTAACAATTGATTTATAGTGCAACTGCTTTGAGGTTTTCCTCCTGTTACACCTTTCAAGCCTTTTACTCTCAATATCCGTTTCAGCGCTGAATGACTTCATAGGTCCCAGTGCTTGGCCTTTGACCTAAATACTATATTCAATTCAGTTCATATATTCCACGCAATCAGATCATTCCATGTCTCAATTCGTCGATTTCCCTTCAAATTTGACTTCCTCCTATTCGCTTTTATTAAGGAGCCTTGGCTTGCAACTTCTATGGAGCTTTCTAACTCACTCGCACTCCCTCGACTTAGAGAGAGAGAGAGAGAGAGAGAGAGAGAGAGAGAGAGAGAGAGAGAGAGAGAGAGAGAGACTTTAAAAAGTTAACTATACCACACCATTCAAAATAGCTAACGACAAACAGGAAAGGTAATTGTTTTCAGCGAGTAATAAAGTAGGTTAGAAAGTTACAGGCCTTCATTATCAACTAATTATTGGTAATATTGGGGAAGCATAGCAACATTGATAAACTTCGTAACCCCTTATAAAAAAAATTCAAGAATTGAGGATGAATTGAGCTCTTGGAAAAATAATTTTTGTTTGTTTATTTTATTTTTAAATCGTAAATAATTTACAAAATCTCAGAACTAAAATGATTTTGAGGTTTGAAATTCACGTTAAAGAGACAGAGAAGTATAGTAGGTAAAACTATATTAATTTACTTGAACTTATAAACACTAGTACTGAATATTGAACAACCTAAAACCTATATTTGTTATAATGCGTAGGAAGAATTCTTTTGGATTTGAGCTGAATCAACATTGCTCCTAGATAGTTTCGTGTTTATTTACAAACAACAAACTCTTGGAAAACTACATTCATATGAGGTCCATGTTTCTAATATGAAGAGAGAGAGAGAGAGAGAGAGAGAGATCAGTGATATCTGGAAAGGAATTTACTTCAGGAAATAAGACCATATCCTTTTACTGTCAACTTAAGATCACCATTTCCTTTCTAGATACTAGAGAGGGAAAGCTTTCGCTTTGCGAAATACTTGGCCCGAAGGAGAAACTATACTATAGTTTCGGAATAAATATACACACACAAATATATATATATATATATATATATATATATTATATATATATATATATATATATATATATATATATATATATATATATATACACATATATATATATATAATATATATATATATATATATATATATATATATATATATATATATATATATACACATATACATAGGTAGGTAGGTAAGTAGAGATATTGACAGATAGATAGTCTTTTTTCATGCTTATGGAAATAATCAAAATTTGCTTATGGAAATGTATTTGTTCTTATGAAAATATCTCATTTTTTCTCTTGGTATTTGAATAGAATGGTTACCAGAAATCCATTTGATATGTAAATCGCAAACTCTTAATCCGTATAATTTTTTTTTTATTAAGAATCAAAATCTATTACTGTCCTCCTGAAAGATTACAGTTTCTACAAAATTCAGGTCAAATATTGGATAGGTCTGCCATGTCCACGTCTGTGTAGCATTGCATTCACACAGTAAGGATATAAACCTTGATCTCGACACCTTCAATAGAGTTGTATATGGTTTGTCAAAGTGTGCCAAAGGTTATAGTGAAATGTATTTCGAGAGAAACGCATATATCAGTAAAGGTTCCCCACCTCCCCCGCCCAAAACCCCCTTCTTTTTTTTAGTGGCCTGATAAGAAGCAGATTGAGTGGAAATTCTAAGAAGTTATGATTTCATCATCTCTGGTCTTCAAATTCAAAACTGTCACTTGTGGCCTTCCTCCTGGGTGAAGTGGCCAGTCTGAAGGGTACTTTACGATCTATGCTGAGTCAGCTTAATGGGTCGTTTTCTATTGGAGGCTATGGGTTCTTAAACATTCTGCCTTTCAGAGTTGTATTGCATAATAATTATAAGAGTATCAACAGTATTAATAATAATAATAATAATAATAATAATAATAATAATAATAATAATAATAATAATAATAATAATAAATAATAATAATAATAATAATTCACTGGTCAACAACAAATTTGTTGTCTGCGTTTTTTCAGCTGATTAGGACGAATCCGATGCGCTGAATCCAAACCTCACATTGGTTTTGCTCAATCAGGTCAGTTTTTTGAGCTGTGGCCACATGTCGTATTTTTACGCTTTTGTTCACATGTTACGCTGTTGTTTGGAGCATTTTAGAAGAAGTTGGTGGGGGTAAAATGCCATGTCGAATATTTTTTTTTATTGTAAATTATTATTTTAATGACAAGAAGTATTCAGGTCTGATAGTTCTGGGTGATTATGTCGAAAAGTCATAAAAACCTCGAAATTTTCAAAAATTGGTGCGGCAAAGCATAAAGTTGGTGGATCAAAAAAAAACTAACTTAATGGGGCAGCCACCCCACGGAGTGTATAGGAAGTTCCACCAGCGCATGTTCGGGTGTTTTGGCTTCATGTGTGTTGCGGAATATTTGCGTTGTCGTGCTGGGGGCGCCAAACACGGAACGCGGTGGGCTGCGTGGTTGGTGTACAGTGGAAGTGGCAACTAAACGTGAAGCCGCAGGTTGTAATTTTGTGATAATGATACAAAAAAGTTGTATTTCTTGAAATAACGAACTCTGAAGAATGTACAATATACATGGGCCAACTTATGACTAATTTGTACATATTTTTGTTTTGCAGGTGAATGAGATGGCTTCGGCCAGAAGATCGTGCAGAAATAAGCCGACGTGTTCTGCTACATATGTGGAGAATACACCATTGCTCCTAATAGGAAGCCAGTCACAAGTTTCATAAGGCGTGCTTACCATGCGTATTTTGGTATTAAACTTGGTGACCAGGATAAAGCTTGGGCGCCACACGTGGTGTGCAAGGCATGCACTGAGACTCTACGTGGGTGGACCAATAGCAAGAGGAGTCTGAAACTTTGGAATTCCCATGGTTTGGAGGAGCCGACAAACCAATGTCACTGAATGCTACTTCTGTGCTGTTGATGTGACTGGATCAACAGAAAGAACCGGGGCAGCCTCAAGTATCCTGATCTTCAATCAGCACGTCGTCCTGTAGCTCATTGTGACGAAATTCCAGTGCCTATCTTCGGAAAACTTCTTGGCATTAGTGACGAAGATGCCTCCAGTATTGAAGGACATGAAGAAGAAGAAGAAGAAGAAGTGGTTCTTGAAGATGATGCTCCACATCCACTTTCCCAAAAGGAGTTGAATGATCTAGTTCGCGACCTCAGCTTGTCAAAGGACTCTGCCGAACTTTTGGCATCCAGACTGAAGGAAATAAAACTCCTCTCTGGCAGTGCTCGCATCAGCTTCTTCCGCAACAGGCATCAAGAGTACAGTATGCAGCAAAACTCGAGTGACCCGATTTCAGTGATTTTCGTTCAAAAAGTGACTAACTGGCAACTCTTAACCTTCTTCACATTTCTAATGACACTGAATTGCAACGGCGAAACATTTTTGGAACTTCGCTCATAAAAAGATACAGTTCATTTAGCATGGTTTTATAGTATAATGTATATTTTTATACAAAATATAGCTAGGTCATTAGAAAAAAACATTAACACCTTAGTTTTTTAATCATGGTAAATATGAAAAGACGTAAATATTAAACGAATTTTACATGTTAGCCATCATAGTAATTTATTTAATGTAATGAACGTAACGGAGATGTAGTTGTGGGCGTGGCCTAACATTACGTCAACTGTGGTCATTTGCCAAACATGGTTGGAGCAACCCGACAGCGACCGGAAACGTCACCCCCCAACAAGGAGAGCTATAGTTGAGCTGCATCTCGCCAGATTTTCAAAAAAAAGACATAGCTAATCGTCTTAATATCAACAAGACAACTGTGATAGATGGCTAAAACGATACAACGACGGAGAAGGATTGAAAAGCCACCCTAGATCTGGGAGACCCCGCTGCACAACCGCAGAAGAAGACGAAGTGTTAATTAACTTTATAACCAACAAACACCCGTTTTCGTCATCATTTTCAGTGAAAACGAGAAAACAAATATACAAACATCAGTTGACACTGTAAGACGTCGGTTTCGAGAAGCTGGTCTTCTATGTAGGAAACCTGCGCTCAAGCCTCTACTTACACAGACGCATATGGACCATCGTCTCGGTTTGCGCTCGAATATCTGTCCAAGAGCGAGCAGTTTTGGGAAACTGTTATATTTTGTGACGAGAAGACTTTTTGCAACGACCAACAGGGAAGACTGCACTGCTGGCGTCCAGAAAAACCAGGTAATGAACATTTACTTATTTTGCCTATATATTTTACGTGGTAGCCTAGGTGTGATATACTTTGTATTATAGGCCTAGTCTGTATACATGCTAAAGCTTTAATGAATAGTAATTCTCTTACACTGGTTTTTAAACCTGCTGACAAATATCTTTAATGGAAGTTACGATGTAATCAGGGAGAAATAATGCAAGAGAAGATATAAATTAATCTGACCTAGGGTGGGAGTTGGGAATTGTCATTACTGAGGAAAGCAGTTTAAATATCTATAAAATCCCGCCTCCGCTTCGACCGCCTGCGCTTCGAAGTGTTGCTTGGCGGGAAACCAGTCGCAGAGGAAGTTCGTGCTAGCTTTCCTTCGAGTCTCGTGAATGTTTGAATACACATTGCACTGACTTAAAAGTCGTTTAAGGTTACTATGCTATGACAACTTTCCTTATGCCTCTTTTCCGAATTCATAATATATACTATTAGGCCTACAACCAAAGATTTCTTTTAATTATTTCACTGTAAAACTAAGTCTGGCAGAAATACAACTGACGTAGCTGTTTCTAATATTTAAATAAGTTTTGGTTAAATGCATATTAAAGAACTGTATATATATATATATATATATATATATATATATATATATATATATATATATATATATATATATACATAGTTTTTATAGAATAACCTTATAGTGTTTTCTTAACAATGCACTTCAAGTCTTAAAAGTTAAAAGTTCGGTGTTATAGCAATATTACTGAAAGTATGGCTTAATAAAAGCGCCAGTTCTTTTTTTCTAATCCATAAGATCTATTCGATGAGAGAAGAACTGCAGTTAAAACAGTTTCTTTTATATTTAAAAGTAAGCCCACTGTCATTGTTTCTTTTCAGATTTGAGGATAAATATGTAGAACCAAATCGACGAAGTGGGAGGATAACCGCTGGCCTTTGGGGTTGGATGGCGTCTTGCGGACCAGGTGCTTTAGTGCCAATCCATGAGCGATTAAATGGCAGGCAGGTATGTTGAACATTCTTGACGAGGTGCTGATTCCATCTGTTAGGATGCTACTGATTCCGGAACCGTTGCCCATATTCTTGGCAATGGACAACTCCTCTGTTCATAATAGCATGCCAGTAAGAAAAGTGGTTACAGCAGCATCCAGAAGTTATTCGGATCGACTGGCCTGCAAAATCTCCGGGATCTCAATCCCATTGAAAATTTATGGGCCATTATGACAAAGGAATGGGATGGCTCCGTTCTGAACAGTAAACAAGCCATCATAAGCCATTGCTTGTCAGTGTGGGAGTCAATGCGTGGGGAAAATATTTGCAGTAGACTGGTTGACAGTATTCCTAGACGGCTTAATTCGGTATAGACAACCTAGGCTCACATACTAAAATATTATTAACCCTCTCTCTCTCTCTCTCTCTCTCTTTCTCTCTCTGTATGTATGTATGTATGTAGTGTAGCTATATATGTATGACGTGTTTTAAAAGACAAGAGGTTGTGTTTCTCTATTTTGTTTTGCTGGATTTGTATATATTTTTCACAGGGACCTATGTATTTCAAAGAATTATACGTATTTTTTAAAAATAATTATATTGGTATACCCATTTACTTAACCTATACCGTTTTTATTATCAATCATATTCATTGTTTGCTACTTGGTTTATTAATGCCTTTACTAAGTACCGTTATTATTATCAATCATATTCATTATTTGCTGCTTGGTTTATTAATGCCTTTACTAAGTTACATTTCTTGAGATCTACCTAAGATTTCATTAGACCCAACTGGTGAAGGGTGCATAGTGGCCCGCCAATGGCTTAGCTTGCCTTACCCGTAGGCCAAGTGCACTTCGCGCTTCTCGATTATCATTCTCATTAAGCTATAGGCCTATGAAGAAATAATGACGGAAGTATACCACACCAAGACGTGGAAGAATTTCACAAATCCTGCTTTATGGTCTTATAGACACCCTTCATAAGTTACAAAGATTTGATGCAACTTGTTGCTGTCTGGAATATAGCCCAGTATGTTATAAAGCCAATAGCATTGCCTAGCCATTATTGTTATAATACGTTGCAGTTGTCATTCTGTAGAATCTGCCACTCGACAGTTGTAGCTGATTAATATCCGACCTGATTATAGTCTTCCATCCTAAAGTAAAAGTAAAGTAAAATAATAAATTAAAGTTAGTGTGTTTCTAATTAGCGAAGATTACTCTTCACCTCGCTTATTTATTCAGTTATTTATTATTTACTTTTCTTCAAACTGAGAAACCCCTCGGGAGACTAAACTTATGTAGCACTAGCTATAACCTAAGCCTAAGCCATAATTTATTGCAAGTATCGAAATCATGATCATCGACTAAACATTTGCTTTATACACAAAGCCCCAAAACAAAAGCTAAAAGTAATAACTTCGAATTCATATCCCAAATGCACCCATTTTTTATCATTAGACTATGCTCTGCTCAACTTTTCTCTTGCTGCTCCATCGCGATGTCCTCTTTCACAGTGTCCAGACTGACGATTCCACACGACTCATGGAAGTCACGGTGATCTGAAGTTTTCATGCTACAGTAACGTATTTAGTTTTCGTTCAGAAATATTGTAGCGTGAAATATTTTGGTTTCCAGGTTCCAATATATTTCAATTATAAGATTCTATATAACAAGTGACCAACTTTTCCTCATATATACACGTTTTATAAAATACGAGATTTAATACTAAGTGGCAACTTGAGAACAACGCTTGTCCAGTACAAAAAATAAAAAGTCACACGAGTTTTGCTGCATACTGTACCTCCGTTTTTTCTCTGAAGAGAAGGACTTGGTGTACTGTGCAGATATTGCGCAGCTTCT
>NC_061103.1:6664066-6686566 GCF_015104395.2 Macrobrachium nipponense | reverse complement strand
CACACACACACACACACACACACACATATATATATATATATATATATATATATATATATATATATATATATATATATATATATATATATATATATATATATATAAATATATATACATATATATATATATGATATATATATATATATATATATATCTATATATATATATATATATATATATATATATTATTATATATTGCTACTTTCAAAATGCATGTTTCCCCTCTTTGAAATGTCTTGTAGATTGCGTAACATTTTTTCAAATTCCTAGATAGCTTAGAATAAGATGTTTTAAAATGCGAGTTCAGATTTCGCATTGCGTGTTATAAAAGAATATATATATAACGTAAAAAGAGAGAGATCTCCGTTTGCTTCCCTAATCTGTCAACACGTTTGATAGCGAGCTCGACTCTTGCATTGTCATCAAAACATGTCAATTTTAATTGTCGCCCAGCCTCCGTCTCGATCGAGTACAGTACGTCTTTTTTTTTTTTTAACAGACTCGTCTTGTACGTGTATGTCTTTGTCAAGTCCCACGTGGGTATTGCACATTTTGTAAGTAAGATTGCATCAGATTTCGAAGATTCGAGAAGCTTTCGTGCCAAGAACGTTTTGACATCTGCTCTCTCCAGTTTCCGTAAAGGAAGAGATTTCATTCGATCTTAAGACCTCGAGGCATTAACATCTTGCTCTTGCTTTCTCTCTCTCTCTCTCATTCGACATCATTGAGATTATATTAACGTAACGTAACTTGGTCACTCGTAACTTAGAATTTTGTATTTGATATTTCTTAGAGTTTATTTAGTATTAAATAGTGTCTTTTGTGGAATCTGAACAAACATTTCGTAACGGCGCCTGGTTTTTGTGAAAGTGTAATATACAAGCTGCAGCTAAGAGAGAAAGTAGTTGGTATACCAAAAAGGTAAAGTGTGTTATATTTTTATTAGTTGCAACTAATAACGGATAGGAATTGTGTTTAACTAATAACTAAAAGTTAATGGAAAAGTGTTTGGTTAGGTAACAACTAATAACTAATAATTGATAGGAACTGTGGTTAACTGATAACAGATGTTTACGAAGGTTTGGTAAAAACTGTTGGTTACAGTGTTTTTGAGTGAAAAAGATTTACACTTTTGCACATTGCTGATTTTTGTGTGTGTTTGTGATTGTTCCATTGTTTGTGTACTATTTCATTTTCTTATTGAAGTGTGTCTTTTTATTTTATATTTTCATTTGCATTCAAAATTTAATTGACTTAGTTATTTTCATTGCTTAATCATTGCACATTGAATTAAATTTAACACTTGTGAATTAATTTGCATTTACTTAGAATTCTTTTCAAGATTTATTGTTGTTTAGCACTTGTGAATTAATTTCAGATTTTCAATTATTGCCTAATACTTTTGAATTTTGATTGAATTAATTTTCTTGAATTTTTGTGATAAATTAATTTTGATTTAATTTTACTTAATTTGATTCAAGAATTAATTAAACTTTACTTTTGTTTTCAAGTAACAGAATAATTTTCCCTGATATTGTGAATTTCACTTATAAATTTTGAATTTAATAATAAATTTTTGTATTTAAAATTTGATAAGTGTTTTCTTTATCTTACACCAGTAAAATATTATTTAATTTAATTGAGTATATTTATGTTAGGTAGAAACATAGGGTGGCAATTGATTTGCTTTCACTTCAATTTATTTGAAGTGACTTAGAACCAGGGAAGTACTTAGACTTCTGAAATCAGGGAAATACTTAGACTTTTAAGTTGTTGATGAGTGATGCCCTTTGATTAATTTAATTACTTACAAGATTACCTCACACCTGTTTTGATGAACTTAGTCTGATTTTCTGCAATACTGGTAAGTGTTAAGGGATCACTGTTGCCTTTAGAGTATTCAGTCGTTTAAACGTGTTATGAGGGTTCAGGTGTCTGGCTTTTGGTGAGGTAATTATTGATGCATGGTAACCAGATACTTGGCACATTGTAACATTTATTTAATGGTGCCCAGAGACCCAGGAAAGCAGATTTCATTATCACTCTAGAATATACTGGTGGTGTTAGGAATATATTTTGTTAGGAGAGTGACCATATAGTTTTTGTTTTGCCTTTATTGTATTGAATTGTAATTTGATAACTTAGAGGAAAATGGCTCAGTTCAATGTTCAATTTTAATTTTTAGCAGCCCCCTCCATCCAAGTTTTGTCTGAAACCACTCTGTCTAGAGCACAGTGGAGCGCTTTAGCAGAGGCATGTGGTGGTTATGTGTCTACTAGTATGGTAAAGGCACAAATAAGATGTATTGCTATGGAATCATTGATAAACTCTGGTAGAATAACTGATGAAGATGAGTTAGAATTGGCTCAAGAGTTGTTGAATGTAGCACGTGCTGATCTCATAAATAAGCAAAGCAGAAAGAAAGAGAAAAGTGATGAGGAGTTAGAGCTAGACGCATTGAAGCAGAAGAGAATTTGATTAAGCTAAAAATGCTTGCTGAAAGAGAGAGAATGCAAGCTGAAAGAGAAAGAATGCAAGCTGAAAGTGAAAGAATAGACAGGGAAAAACAAGAAAGAAGAGAAAGAGAAGAAGAAAAAGCAGCAGAAGAGGAAAGAGAAATCACAAGACATGAAAGGGAAATGGAATTAATAAGAGCTAGATCCACATTACCTGTAACACCGTCTAACCCTAACCAAGGTAATCAAGACCCTGTATTTGAGAGTACAGAAGTTAATCCCTAAGTTTACTGAAGAAGCTCCAGATGAATTTTTTGATCACTTTGAGAAAGTGGCTTCAGGTATGGGATGGCCAGAGGATAAATGGTCAGTTTTGCTACAAAGTGTCTTAATTGGTAAAGGGAGAAGTGCTTATCTAGCTTTAACAGCTGATCAGTGTAAAGACTACAAGGTACTTAAACACAGTGTGCTACAAGTTTACCAGATGACCCCAGAGTACTACAATGAGAGATTCAGAAATTTGAGAAAAGATGAGAGAAGGCGAACATTCTTAGATTATGCTTACAAAGTGAGAAGGTGTTTCAAACGTTGGGTAGAAGCTGCTAAAAGTTAAAACTTTTGATGAGTTAGAAGAGTTACTTGTTCTTGAACAGTATCTTAAGGGAATTCTGAACATATAAGAGCTTATTTAAGAGAGAGAGAAGTGAAGAAACTTGACAAAGCTGCTACCCTTAGTGAAGATTACAATATAATCAGTAGTAAGCGTAATACAATGTCAAGTACCAGAGTCAACAACGCCCAGGTTTTAAGTCTTATCCAAATAACAGGAACAAATTTAATGGGAAACCTTCAAGTGATACTACTAAGAGTACAAGGTAATACACCTCAGCAAACTAATGTGAAATACCTCATCCAGTTTTTCAAGACAGTTACAGAAACCTATTGTTGTCTGTTTCAAGTGTGAAGAGTAGTAGGACACTACAGTCAAGAGTGTACCGGAATCATCAGCAGTCAAAGCCAGTTGGTCAAGTTGTAAAAGGTGACCAGGTGAAACAAACTACGAAGAGCAGTGTGGGAAAGAATCAGACTCCAGAGAAGAATGAAACTAAACAAGCTGAATGTTTAGCAACCAGTGGAAATGTACCTCAAGCAGTGAGTGGCTAAGCAGTGTGGAGGCTTTTAAGCCATATATCTATGAGGGTATGCTGTCAACTCAAAGAAGGAAGTATGCAGGTACCAGTCAAGATATTACGTGATACAGGGAGTAACCATAGTGTGGTAGTACATGGTTCTCACCCTCAGTTGGAGAAGCGTCTCACAGGAGATTCAGTTATTTTGAAGGGTATAGGAGGAGAGGAAGTAACTCCTATATGCCGCTACACCTGTCATGTGAATTGGTGACAGGGAATGTTGATTTTTGCTGTAAAGGACTCCCTAGCTGTGGAAAGGTATACATGTTCTGTTGGGGAATGAAGTTGGTGGTGTGCCATTTATTCCTTGTCCTGCAGTGACAGACAAACCATGAGGATTAGTCCTACAGAAGAGTTGGAGAAGAATACCCCACCTGTTTCCTAGTTGTGTAACTACCAGAAGTATGAAGAGGACTACGACTGTAAGTGAAGAAAACCTGAGGATTTACACACCCAAGAAGGATCAAGTGAAGGATCTTTGTGATTAGAAGAATTATTCCAGGGAAGTGAAGTTTCCCATAGTGCTGACAAGAAGAGATTTCCCAAGAAGATGAAGAAGACGACGACGACGAAGAAGAAGAACCTGATGTTCCTGAAGAGACTCCGAGTAGTCAAAAGTTACTGAAGACAGTAGTGAAACTACAGTAGCTGAGTTAGCAGATATTGAGAATTCAACCCTTGAAGTTGGTCAAGTGATAAGAGAGAAGCTGATGGACTTGCAGAAGAAGGATGCATCGTTAACTGATTTGTTCTTCAGAGTTGTTGATCGAGAAGAGATGCAACAAACCCCTTCCTGTTACTATCTGAAGGAAGTACTGATGAGGAAGTATAGACCTACAGATATCCAGGAGATGCTGTATGGGGCGAATATCATCAAATTTTGATTCCATACCATGAGAAAACAAGTGGTTGCAGTAGCTCATGAGTCTGGACATATGGGAATCAGGAAGACTGTGGAGAAGATCATGAAATATTTTATCTGGCCTGGACTTCACAGAGATGTTGGCAGGTTGTCGTGAGTGTCATACCTGCCAGATAGCTGGAAAACCGAATGAAACCATCAAGAAAGCCCCCCTACAACCTATAGAAGTTAGAGGTAGAACCCTTTAGCAAAGTGATTATAGATATGGTTGGACATTGCGAAGACAAAAAAAAGGAAATGAGTATTTGTTGACATTAATGTGTCCTGCGACAAGGTATCCAGAAGCAATCCCTGTTAGAAACATATCTGCCAAGATAGTTGCTGAAAAACTTGTTGAGTTTCTCAAAGTTTGGAATACCAGAAATAGTACAAAGTGACAGAGGAACAAACTTTACTTCAAAGTTATTCCAGGATGTGATGAATTTGTTAGGAGTGAACAACAGTTATCCACTGCCTATCATCCAGAAACTCAAGGTGCCTTAGAAAGGTTCCATCAAACATTGAAAAGTATGCTGACAAAGTATTGTTCTGAGTCAGGAAGAGAATGGGATGTTGGTTTACCATTAATGTTGTTTTGAAGTTAGGAATGCTTATCAAGAAAGTATGGGGCTGTTCACCTAATGAGATGATTTTTGGAAGAGAAGTAGAGGACCGTGAGATTCTTGCAGAAAATTGGGTGAAAAAATCAAGAGAAAGCCAAGGAGAGTATGTGAATGACTACGGAAAAAAGTGGAAAGAGATAGAAAATTCTCTTAGAAAACTTGAAAATGAGTCAAGAGAAAAAGGAAAAGGAGATTTGATGCTAAGACTAAGCTAAGAAGATTTTTAGTGTGGTAACAAGTGTTAGTGTTCTTACCTCTCAAGAGATTCCCCTCACTAATAAATTCAGGTCCTTACAAGATAATTCAGAAGTTAAGTGATAGCAAACTTTTGTGATGAAACACCAGAAAGAAGAAGAAAATCAACGGAAGATACATGTGAACCTCTTGAAACCTTATTTCCAGGGAAACTGAAAACTGAAACACCTGTGCTCAGAACCCAGACAACTTTATCTACAGAAGACGATGATGGCTACGAATTGGGAGCTGCAAGCAAGATGAATAATTCTTCAATTTTGGAAATTTGGAGGATAAACTGAAACATCTAGTATTGAACAAGGTGAAGACTTAAGCCGAATTAATTAGAAGTTTTCCAGAAATTTTTTCAGATGTGGCCTAGATGTACTTATCTGACCAAGCATGAAATTCAAGATTCAAGAAGATGGAAAACCTTCAAGCAATAGTAGCCTATCGCTTAGTCACAGATCATCGGAGATGTCTGAAGAAGGAAGTTGAGCATTTGCTGCAACAGGATTAGCAGAACCAGTTCAAGTCACTTCAGTTCTCCATGTGTGTTAGTGGAAGAAACAAAGATGGTTCCTTTAGGAGTGTACTGATTATAGAAAGCTGAATTCTACAGTGTGGCTGAAAATTATCCTTTGCCTCTTATAGACCGTTACTTGATAATAGTGGGCAACCAAGTTTGTTTCCAAGATAGACTTGTTGAAAGGATATTATCAAATTCCGTAGATGAGAATGCGAAGTTGCTGTCCGCGTAATTACTCCATTTGGGACCGTATCAGGATACTGTTCTAGCCGTTTTGTTTGATGAATGCACCCACAAACTTCAACGAGTGATGGATTCAACTGCTAGGATCAATAGAAGGAGTAGGTGTATACCTAGATGAATCGTGATTTACTCTACAACGGGGGAAGACATCGAAGATTCTGAGGAAAGTTTTCAAGAAACTACCAGAAGCAGGATTAACAGTCAACCTATGAGAAGATTGAGTTTGGCAAGGCAAACTGTGCAGTATCTGGGGGTTTTGAACGTTGGGAAAGGCCTTTGCTCCCAGTAAATGTAATGTAGAAGCGTATCCGTAAGGCTACCCACTACTACCAGGACAACAGCTACAGAGATTTATTGGGATGGGCTGGTTTCTATCGTCGTTTTTGCCCAAATTTCCTCAGCCGTAGTAGCCCCTTGACAGACTTTGACAAGTCCCAAAGCAAGTTTATTGGACTCGAGAATGTCAAGAATCCTTGAGAAGGTAAAAGCTATTTTAACTTCAAGACCAGTACTTCAAGTCCAGACTGTCGAAAAGAAATTTGATACCAAGTTGATGCGTCAGACTTGTGGTGTTGGAGCTGTGCTACTTCAAGAAAGATGAAAATTAAGTATTCTACCATCCTGTGTGTTCATGATCTACAAAACTGAAAAAACATCAGAAAGTATATTCGACAATCGAGAGGAAACTTTAGCTTAATCATGCATTGAAAAATTTGCAAGTGATGGAATGAGGACCAGGAATGAAGAAATTTAGGGTTGGCTGATCACAATCAACTATCATTTATCCAGAAAATGGAAAAAGCAATATCAAAGATGACCAGGTGGTCATGTGCCTACAACAGTAAAACTAAGAGGCAGCACATTAGTGGCAAAAACAAGGTAGTGCTGATTATTATCGTTGCGAATCGTTGGAATTCAATACCGTGATAGAAAATCTTCTGGGGGTAGGTAATTAGATATTCGTACTTTCAAAATGCATGTTCCCCTCTTGGAAAGTCTTGTCGATGCGTAAAATTTTTTCAGATTCCTAGAAGCTTAGAATAAGATGTTTTAAATGGGTTCAGATTGCATTACGTGTTATAAAAGAATATTATATATAACGTAAAAGAGAGAGATCTCCGTCTTGCTTCCCTAATATGTCAACCACCGTTGATAGCGAGCTCGACTCTGCATGCATCAAAAACATGTCAATTTAATTGTCGCCCAGCCTCCGTCTCGATCGAGTTTAAAGAGTCTTTTTTTTTTAACAGACTAGTTCTTGTACGTGTAGTCTTTGTCAAAGGACCACGTGAGGTATTGCACATTTTGTATGAAGATGCATCAGATTCGAAGATTCGAGAATGTTTCATGCCAAGAACGTTTTTGAATCTGCTCTCTCCAGTTTCCGTAAAGAAGAGAATTTCATTCGATATTAAGAACTCGAGGCATTAACATCTACTCTGCTCTCTATCTCCTCTCATTCGGACATCATTGAGTTATTATTAACGTAAGTAACGGGACACTCGTAACTTAGAATTTCGTATCTGATATTTTCTTAGAAGTTTAATTAGTATTAAATAGTGTCTTTTGTGGAATCTCGAACAAACATTCGTAAACGGTGCCTGGTTTTGTGAAAGTGTAATAGACAGCTTGCAGCTCAGAGAGAAAGGAAGTTGTATACCACAAAGGTAAGTGTGTTATATTTATTAGTTGCCAACTAATAAGGATAGGAATTGTGTTAACTAATAACTAAAAGTTAATGAAAGGTTTGGTTAGGTAACAATAATAACTAATAATTGATAGGAACTGTGGTTACCTGATAAACAGATGTTTACGAAGGTTGGTAAAAAACTGTGGTTACAGTGTTTTGAGTGAAAAAGATTTACACTTTTGCACATTGCTGATTTTGTGTGTGTTTGTGATGGTTCCAGTGTTGTGTACTATTTCATTTTCTTATTGAGGTGTCTTTTTATTTATATTTCATTTGCATTCACAATATAATGACTTAGTTATTTCCTTGCTTAATCATTGCACATTGAATAAATTTAAACACTGTGAAATTAATTTGCATTACTTAGAATTCTTTCAAGGATTTATGTGGTGTTAGCACTGTGAATAATTTCAGATTTTTTCCAATTATTGCCTAATACTTTTGAATTTGAATGAATTAATTTTCTGGAAATTGTTTGATAAATTAATTTTGATTTAATTACTGAATTGATTCAAGAATTACTTAAAACTTATACTTTGTTTTCAAGTAACAGGAATTTGCCACTGATATTGTGAACTTCATGATAATTTGAATTTAATAATAAAAAAAAAATTTTGTATTAAAATTGATAAGTGTTTCTGATCTCACCAGTATAAATTATATTTAATTATGATGATATTTATGTTAGGTTAGAAACATAGGGTGGTTAATTGATTGGCATTTCCTCCAATTTATTTGAAGTGACTTAGAACCAGGGAAGTACTTAGACTTCTGAAAAAAGGGAAAACTTAGGACTTTAAAAGAATTGTGATGAGTGATGCCCTTTGATAATTTAATTACTTACTAAATTACCTCACACCTGTTTTTGATGAAATTAGTCTGTATTTCGGCAATACTGGTAAAGTGTTCAAGGGATCACTGTTGCCTTTAGAATATTCAGTTTTTGTTAACGGTGTTATGAGGGTCTCAGGTGTTCGGCTCTTGGTGAGGTAATTATGATGCATGGAAACCAGATACTGGCACTTCGTAACAATAGTATATATATAAAGATATAATTATAGTATATATATATATATCTATATATATATATTATATATATATCTATATATATATGTGTGTGTGTGTGTTGTGTGGGTGTGTGGTGTATGTGTGAATTATTCATTAATGTTAGTGAGGTCTGTTAAATAAGCATTTTCATGCAGGATTGATGGGAATGGAAAAGAGGATGAATTTGAGAAGTCTTCTTAACCAGTTCTCAATTGATTATTATACAGGGAAAACAGTTTAATTCTTAAGACAATATACTGAAATTCAAAACTTATTTGGATCCATTTATAAACACACACACGCACACATACACACACACACACACACACACATACACACAAACACACCACACACATTATATATATGAGAGCTATAGATATATATAATTAATATATATATATATAGGTTTTTTGTGTGGGTGTGTGTGTGGTGTGTGTGGGTGTGTGGTGTGTATGTGTGCGTGTGTGTTTTATAAAAGGATCCAAATAAGTTTTGAATTTAAAGTATATTGTCTTAAGAATTTTATCTGTCTTCATGTATATAATCAATGATAAATGGTTTAAGAAGACTTATCAAGCATCATCTTTCCCATTCCCATCAATCCTGCCATGAAAAGAATTGCATGACGCAAAAATAGGTAATACAATATATCAAACTCCCATGTAGTTAGTTCCAGACACAAAAAAAAAAAAATCTCTACCTAAGTTTCTTTTTTTTTTTTACTCTCTCCCTTCTTACCCAACCTGATATTAGGTAAAAGCGAATTTTTCTTTCTCCTTTACTTTATGGAGAGGGAAAATTGTAAACCTAATTTCATGGCTTCGTATATAGTCCAATCCTGAAGAAAGTCGGTTACCAAGATATGCGCCTCTCATCTCTCGTCAGTAAACAGAATTATCGTCTCAAGTGAGTCTTGGTGTCTTTTCCCAACAAACCCCTACCCCACCCCTACCCGATCCCTACCTCTTAGACATCTCTCTCTCTCTCTCTCTCTCTCTTCCTTCTCTCTCTCTCTCTCTATCTCTCTAGGTACGTTTTTTATGCAGGTCAAGCCTTCGGAGTTTCAGGCATATGTAGATTCAATAGTTCTACGCATCTCTCTCTCTCTCTCTCTCTCTCTCTCTATCTTCTCTCTCTCTCTCTCTCAGGTACGTTTTTTTTATGCAGAATACAGTCTTGTAGTTCAGGGATATATTTCAATAGTTCTACGCATCTCTCTCCTCCTCTCTCTCTCTATCCTCTCTCTCGCTATCTCTCTCTGCTCATCTTCTCTCCTCTTTCTGGTAGTTTTTTAGGCAAATCACAGTCTTCGCTGGTCAGAATTATAATATGTGCAAGCGTTTTGAATAAAATACAATGTAATATTTTGGTATTTTTTTTTGTGTTTTACGTTTTACCAGGTCAACTTCCACCGTAGATGTAATCTGTAAATAGCATCATAATTTACAAAGTGATAGTTTTTCAACAGCAATGCTAATACCATAACCAATGATTTTACTAACCGTTACAGCTTCATTATATACTGACATACCTCAATAATGAAACAATTACGATGAACATATAATGAAAAGAAATGCACTGAATTGCATTTTTTCCAATACGCCCAAACTTATAAAATATTACATTCATTGCCACTCATAAAAATTATCCATTCATCCAATAATAGCCAAAAGGAATATTTTTTTACATTTAATGCCATCCATGAATGCCAATATTACGGATAGACATCAAGGCACTACAAAAACCTAAACACCATCCCATTTGTATATAATAAAAACGACCAGCATTCAATGCATCAGATGATAAAATTTTAGGAGTGAATGTTCTTCTTCTTCTTCTTCCTCCAAAGGACATTGGGAACCAACGGAATAGTGCTTCTTCCCCTGTAATAGGATTCCAAGTGCTTATACGCGTCGTTTTAAATCTTGATTCCGAGGATCAAATGGCACGATCCCCAGGGACTATTGCCCCGAGGCGTTTATGTACATGGAGCTGATTGTTTCTCTTGGGCTTTTATGTTTGCTATGTAGTACCCGTATTATTGTAGCATATTATACACATACAAACATATATATATAATTATAGTATATATATATATTATATATAGATATCTATATATAGTTATATATTTATATTTATATATATATATATATATATATAATATATATCTATATATAATATAATATTATATTATATATATGCAAAGTATCACAGTAGATGCACGTGACTCATTAATAAGCGAAATTCCACAGGAACATGATAGTCAGAAATCCAAGCGCTTCGTCTTTACTCAGACATTGCAAGGAGTTAATGAGGGTAAAAACTAGGGGAGAAAGGTTAAGGTAACAACCACAAGATCAAGAATACCAGAGGTTAAATGTCAAAAGGATAAAAAATTAAAAAGAGATTAATCCAGGATTATCGGATATTCAACCTCGTCAAAACCTAACAGATTGGACCCTACACCGAAATTACAAAGTTTTCTTCAGTCCAAAACATGTAAAAAAACTGAATATATTAATTTTGTTGCTTATATTTATCTACAACTTTTTCATATGAAAGCATCAAGTTTAATAAAACAAGACTTAAATTTAGAACATGTCTATTATTTGGACTTGATGAAACCAGACAATGATATTCTTTTAACTGAGTATTACATGGGATTAAGGCTCTTGCTGGACTCCAGTTAATTAGGATGGTCTAAATATTTTCATATGTACGAATAATGCATTCGATATTTGCCCAGTTCTCACAGAATACTGATCTGTTTGAGGAGTTGTGAAAGAGAGTTACGTTTGTCCTTATAGACTTATCACAATTTTTGACAAGGAATTTCATATATGCAGCCTGGAAGATCTTTTAGGAGAATTTTTAGTTATAAAAACTCTTGACATTAATATTACTGAAAGCAACACTTATGTTAAAAAGCTCAACATTTCTAGGGAATATCTACAAAGACGTTCATCATAGGTAATTTAAATGTTATTCTACTAAATTCAAGTTGTCTGTAGTTAAAATAAAATGTTTTTCTAGCCTTTTCCATGCCACATCTACAAACGTCCTGGGTATTTAAGTTTCAATGGCAATACTAAATAGTTTTAATTTCAGTCGTTAATAAACTGGGATAAAGCCACGTAAAGCCCCTTAGAAACATCTAGAAAATAAACAGAGAAGTTAACATTTTGAGTGATTGGAGTAGTAATGAACAAAAAAGGCAAATGGTTAAGTTGCATTTTCGAAAGGACTGAAAAGGGAAATTCTATCATTTCTTTTTTTTTTATGGACAATTACATCAAGAAAATTCGAATTACATTTTCTTTCTCCTCTACGGTAAATTTTCTAGAAGGGACTAAAATTATTGAGATTATTAAGGAATTCCCTGAGATTTTCGTGAAATGGCCTAAATACAGAAGATATCATCCACATATCTAACCAATAACTTTTTGAGGGCAAAATTCTTGGTAGAGCTTTGGCTCAAAAAATTCCATGTAAATATGCTAAGGACAGGAGCATAAGGGATACCATAGCCCATTGCAACTTTTGTACAAAAAATTCCATTAAAAACAAAATTTACTATCTTGATACATAACCTTCTGGTACACTAATGAGGTTTGCCACAACATAAGAGAATGTCATGAGTTCTAATTCATCCTCCAAAATTCACGTAAGGTCATCAGCAGTCACTTCGTAAAATAAGAGACAACATGAAAAACTAACCATATCAAATCAAAATTTAAATTTAAACTATTGAATTGTCTATAAAATCAAACCCATCTTGATAAAGTCGATTACGGACAAACCGGTAATCTCTTCCAACGTCTCAAACAGCATCAGTATTCTGTGAGAACTGTGCAGATATCGAATGCATTATGTAATATGAAGATTAGACCATCTATTAAATGGGAGTCAAAGCAAGAGCCTTAATCCCAATGAATGACACAGTAAAAGGAATATCATTGAATCTTGTTTCATCAAGTCAAATAATAGAAATATTCTAAATTTAAAGTCTTGGTTATTAAACTGATGCTTCATAATGAAAAAACACGTTTGTTAGATAATATAAGCAACAAAAATTAATATATTAAGTGTTTACAGTTTTGGACTGTAAAGAATACTTGTAATTTCGGTTAGGGTTCAATATGGTTAGGTTGTGACCGCGTGATATCGAGAATCCTGCGATTATCTCTTTAAATTTTTACCATTTGACAATTAACCATTGGTTATCTTGATCGTGTGTAGTACTGACATCCTTTCTCTCCAATTGTACCTCATTAATCCTTGGCACATGTCTGAGTAAAGACGAAAGCGCTTGGATTCTGACTACAGTTTCTGTGGGGAATTGGCTTATATATATATATATATATATATATATATGTATAATAGAATAATATAGTATATATATATATATATATATATATACAATGATATATATATATATATATATATATATATAACGAAGGAACAGCTGCGATTATTGTAATCCACAATACCATTTTACCATGCATACAGCAATACATCACACTGACTGCATTGACGTAACATATATTATCGAATATCCTCCTATCATAAAAGCAACGAACAGCATAACAATAAGGGGTTACAGTTCATCCGATGATAGTCATTCTACATTTAACGGACTGGTCACATAAAACTGTTTGTGTCGTTGTTTCCCGGATAACCCAGTATTCCTCGCGAAGAGTTGATTTCATCCGCGTGAGGGATACCTCGGTAAGAGTTACTCGATAACTGAAACAAATAATAAGAACGTCAATAAAATCGCAAAAAAAAAAAGATTAGCTCGTGCAGAAAAAATGGCTTTGATATTTCTCGTTAATCTCGTGTGATATTCATTTATTTTTTGACACGAGGCGTTCGGTGGGATCATCGTCAGAGAGATTGTTTGTTATTTGTTTACAAAGGATGTGATTGTCGTATTAAATTTGTGGGTGGAATTGTATATTTAGAAAACCAAAATAAAAATAAATAAAAAATGCGCATCGAAAAGTTAATTGTCTGTACGCGGAACATAACCAGTAATAGTTGCGAGTAAATAAAACGTTTGTTGTCTTTCTCTTATAAAAATTGACAAAACAATAAGTAGAATAATAATGATATACTTTATTAAAGTAAGGGCTACTTCAGCAGCGTTCCACTTGTAGAGATTCTTCTCTATTTCCGATAGCCGGCTTTTTCCGTGCTATTTAAACAGGCTAGTAGAGACGCCTATAAGGTCATGATCAAATACAGTGTTCAAAATAGGTGTTTATTTGAATTTACAGATAAACCATGATACCATAGTAATCAAAGTCATTAATGATTTCTCTCTCTCTCTCTCTCTCTCTCTCTCTCCTCCTCTCTTCTCTCCTCTTTCTACGTGAGCTTTCGTTGGAGCGCCAGACATCCTCGGCTGGGAAAACGAGGGGTTAGACTGAATCTGGAGTGTATGGAGATTCAAGCCAGCCTTGTGCTGGCACGGGCTCTTGCTCCTAGAGCAGCCCGTAACTGGAATATCTGTAAAGCTACAAAAAACAGTGCTTTGTCGGTTAGTTTAGAAAGAAGATAGGGGAAGGCCAGGATTGCAACCCCTTTGAAACCCCCTTTACGGTACCCATCAGTAGGAGAGAAAGTTTATAGCAGTGAGACTCAGGCCTAGCTGGAGAGTGATGAGTTGGAAGAAGGAAGCGCGTTTTAGTTTGAGGGAAAGAAAGGCGTTAACATATAAACATTAGGCACAATATATATACATTGTGTGTAGCATCTGAAAAATATTGCAATATTATCAAAACCAACATTAAGCAAGTTTATAGAATATATACATGTTCCATGAATACTAACACTTTACTATGTCCCAAGATGTTTAGAATCCATGCAAACAGTGAAGTAGAGGGTTGTGCTTTTGTGTGGCTATTTTTTTTTGTTTTTTTACAAGACACTAGGAGATCCCATGGTCTAAGGAGAAAATGCCGTGTGATTAATTTTTTTTTTTACCTGGGAGGTGAGGTGAGACATAGGAGATCCCATGTGTCCCTTATGTTATTTAAGATGGTTGGTGATCTGTTGGCCGGTGTCAGCTCTATTTCCGTTAGGTTCGATCTGAAAGGACTGGTCTCTGTCAGTGCATCGTAGTCCTACGGTAAAGGTAGAGCTGACCCCGCACATGTCCACCATCCCCATTCCCTCACATATTTCCGCGCTTGTGTCTACAGATCGCGCACTGATTCACGCGAGCGAGCCTGTTTTCTTGTCACACACCGCGTACACCACACGTACTGACATAACCCCTCCATTTAATTTCCAATCATTTTGCCAGGTGCAGAACGATCATAGCGTAATCCTGTGTGTGATTACTGAGAGTTTTCTAGTGGTTTGTTTGTGGATGTCAGCGGCGTTTAGATTTGTAACATCCACATACCAATTGACGTCCTGACTCTTGTAAAATAGTTGGGACGTCGTACTTCACTCTCTTCTTGAAGTTTGGCATAGCTTTTGCCATTTCCTTAGGTGGTATGGGTGGTGCCCGTCCTCCTTTATATTTGGGGTCGACAGCAGGGGGTCTGCCCCATGCTGATCTCCTATTGTGTTGTGGTGGAAGTCTACGTTTTCATTGGTGGCTTGAACCAGGTCTCAAGCCACTTTGCCCGAGTCGAGGTTGCGATGCTGTAGATCCTGGCAGCCGTTAGAACTCCTGGCGGTCGGTAACGTTGATGGGCGTTACGCTAAGCTAGGGAGGTCACGGCTAATTGATTTTCATCGGCCTGCAGGATTAGGACCTCGTTTAGGGGGGCGTGGTATTCCATAGAGTTGTCGTGACGGTGGTGTCATGTTGGTGGCAGGTCTCTCAACGTAGGGAGGAGGAAATCTTCCTGCGTGATTCAGGTGTAGGGGTTTTGCGGGGGAATGAGAAGAGCTACAGCAGGCGTAACCGACAGGCATTCAGGAGGCCCTCCCGATGATCGTGTTCATGTATGATGACACCGGGAGATGCCTCTTGGTGCTGGTGCGGCGTGATTCTTGATAGCGCCCCTCTTGGGCGTGGCATGAGTCCTGTCGACAGGGCTCATGGTAGTCATACCTAACGTAGGAACCGCCGTGCATTCGCGGACTGGGCATGATACTGGTTATTACCACGTGGCGTCTGCTTCATGGGGTCTCGTACCTGTGGAGAGGGGTTAATTTTTATAATAAGGTCGCGCGTCCTCTGATTCTGGTAGTATATGATAAGTCGATATTCGTGGTCGTCGGTTCGGGATACATTTTCAGAAATAGATTTTCGTAATGGAGCCTCTTCTTCACCGGGTAATGTGGAAAACTCATGAAGGCTTTATAACTAAGCTTGATTTATTGTCCTGGGGCGGGATGCGGCTACACTACCGGACATTTTCTCAGGGCTGTGCGGGACTTCCTTACTGATCAATTTATTTGACTATCCGTATTCACAAGTAATTGGGAGGCGCGGTCGAGTTCATGGTGAGTATCCTGCCAGGTCGAACAGTGGGAGAGGGCTCTCCTGACGAAGGCCCGGCGGTGGTGTTTTTAATTCTGGCGGGGCACGCGCTCTGTCCACCACAGAGGCAAAAGATCTAGATTAGTATTCTTAGTGTAGACGGGAAGCGCAGAGACGTCTTTCGTCTTGCTTACAAGGACGTTGAGGGAGGGGAGCCGATCGTCGGAGCGGTATTCAAAAAAACTGCGTAATTCAGCAAACTAGCACTACTGAAATGCTTGGGACTCGGGGGCTTCTACCATCATCCTCGGCGCCGACTTGCACAAAGATGTCGTCAATATAACGTCCATAGAGAGAGAGAGAGAGAGAGAGAGAGAAAGAGAGAGCGTGTAAATCGTAATGACTTGATGATTATGGTATCATAGTACATCTGTAAAATTAAAATAATACACATATTTTCGACACTGTATTTGATCATGACCTCTATAGCGCTTTACATGACTCATTTAAGTTAGAACGGAAAAAAAAGCGCTATTCGGAAAATAGAGAAAGAATATCTACAGTGTTAATCCGCTGCTGAAGTAAGCCAACTTTTAATAGGTATGGCTTGAGAGAAGTCTGCTTCCTAAAGTTACAACAACAACAACAAAACAACAATAATAACAATAATAATAATAATAAAATAATAATAATAATAATAAACTAATAAGACGAATAATAATTAAAAATAATCTCATAATAATAATGAACCAAAACAAAAAACTTCCTTCAGTTTTCCTAAAGAAACTGAAAAAGAAAGCCCACAAAAATCACGTGTAAACGTTTTTATTATAATTATTACAATTTATATTTATAAATAAACCCGTATACACAGTGATTTTAGGGTCTTCTTTTCAATATAGTAATAATAATAATAATAATAATAACAATAAGAATAATAATAAAAATAATAATAATAAGAAAATAACCATAATAATAATAAAATAAAATAATAATAATACTAAAATTAATTAATAATAATAATAATAATAATAATAATAATAATAATATAAATAATAATAATAATAATAAGCATTAATAATCATAATAATAATAATAATAATAATAATAATACTAATAAATAATTAATAATAATAATTAATAATAATAAACAGGCAAACGTGTCAACAACTCTTTATTCAAAGAAATTAGGTGCATTATCACAGTATTTACATTGAAAAACAATGGTAGGTAGTTCGACAGATAAGTATTTATTGGACAGAAAAACGAGATGTCACCCTAATAAGAAGCAAAATCAAGAAAGGAGTAAACTATTCCAATATTGAATAGTGTTATCAGAAGTTCCTTTGATCTTAAAGAGGAGCAGATTTACCCATTCAAAAAGCAGTCGTTCCTCCTTGAACTTTTCGCACCTGTTATGTAAGTAATCCACACGGTAAGTGGCCTAACTTAATTAGGCAGGTTTGATGAAGATGTTTGTCACCTCTCCATAATTAGATTTCGACTCGGAATTAGGCACCCGGTGCCTGTGGAGGAGAAGATCGGCTTCGGAATAATTCGAAATTTAATCGTAAGGAAAATGAATGCTTAAGTTATTCCTCAGCAGTCCTCGATACGAGTGGTTTTGGATTAATTTTATATTATTAAATTGTATTTAATAAAACCTTATACATCTGTGTACGCAATTTTACTTATTCAAGAATGAATTCGCAAGGAAATCTGACTTCTAAATTTCCCCTCTCTTACATAACAAGGTTTTTATTGCACTATTTTTTATTTAGATATTGATATCTTTTTTTAAACAAACCTCTCTATCTGTGGTGTCAAGTGTAGTAAGCAATAATTAGTTCTTGTTCACAATTAATTGCAAGGAAAAATGAATTCCTAAGTTTTCCCTGCTCCTCTTATACGAGTGTTTTTGCAATTATTTTTTTTTATTTTTATATGTCTTAACAAGCCTCTATACATATGGTATGCAATTGTAGTAAGTAATATTTGTTTAATTCGCAGTTAATTCGTAAGGAAATTTAAATCCAAAGTTTCTCCCTGTTTCTCAATAGAATGTTTTTGGTCATATTTAATAATCTTTTTTTATCCACTTTCTCTCTAATAAGCTCTGGAATTTATTTCAATGATATATTTAAGAAATGCCTAAGTGAAATGTACAGCGTACATTTCATATTCAGTCTGATAAAAACACAAAAGGGACAGAGACAAACACACACACGAACACACACACACCCCCCAAAACAAGGAGAGCAAACATGACGATACAGTTTCTCAAGACAGATACATCAATCATTTGCTGTCATTGCTCGTTCATGGTGTATTTCTTGTACATTCATAAAATCATTACATATCCCCCGCTCCCCCCCGATGTTTAATGATTTACATATAACAGAAATTAATCTTCTTATTCAAGAGTTATGGGGTGAGATTCAAAATGATCGCTCCAGTAGAGTGGAAAGAAATATAAAAATTCCCCGAAAGGATTTTAAACCTAAATAGGGTTTTTCTTTGAAGGGAAAAGAAAATTATATTTTCTAAGGATGGGAAAATAAACATCGCAATCAGTTTCAGTTCAATTTCAAAATCTAAAAATATCAATCCCATTGCTATTGAAAAATAAACATTCGCGCAGAAGAAGGAGAACTACGCGGAGTTCTTCAAAAAACATTCTCGAAGTCAGTTCCAATTTCAGTGCCAATTTTTGGACCTTCATCCCGGAAGAGTTTTCTGGGAAACCTAAAAGGGAGTCGAGAAACTCCGTCTGAATATCATTTTCATCACTGCATGCTTCCTTATGGTTGCGGTTCCAACACCAGTGGATATACGAGATCATTGAAATTTTCCAGACATTAAAAATGGGCGGTTCTCTAAATATATATACTATATTATATACTATATAGATATAATATATATTATATATATATTAATATTATATATTATATATATATATATGGGATATGTTATATATACAGGATATATATATAGATATAGATATAAGAGGTATATGGATAGATACAGATCTATATAGAGTTATATATATATCTAGATATACATATATTATATATATATCAGAATATATAAGATCTCTATATATATGTGGGTGTATAATATATATATATATAGATAGAGATAGAAGTAGTATAGAATATAGAGATGAGAGATAGATATATAGGTATATATAGTCCAGATATCAATACATATATAACGATATATATAGATACCAGACATTATCTATTATATAGATATATAATAGATATATAGATATATATTTATATAACTGATAGAATATATATATAGATGATATATGTAGATATATATATATAAAATATCTATATAATTATATATATATATATATATATTTTATATATATTTACATATATAGATATATATATATATATATAGTTCTATATAATAAAATATATGAATTATATAGAATATATATATATATCTCTGGAAAACTCATTATTAAGGGCTAAGGTTTCAACCCATGCATTAATCGTAGGCTAAATATTGTTACACACCACAGACACGTTCTCCTCTCTCTCTTCTCTCTCTCTCTCTCTCTTCTCTCTCTCTCTCTCTCTCTCTCCTGAAAAGATTTTTTCCCATATACTTGGTATCCATCATTACTGAGTGGTCCCCAATATTTTAATTGATCTGTTTGTCTGGTACTGAAATGTTTCCCTAAATTAAAATAAAAAGGACACTACTTTCAAGGAATACTCATTAACCCTTATTGAATGCTGGTCATAACCGACAACAAGATAAAACGAGCCCCAGCGGTAATCATTGAAGTGGGGCACTCTACCCCAATTTGAAATCTATTTAAAGTTGGAATCGAACGAGGTCATTCACCGTACCTGAACTGGGTTGGAGTGCATTCTATCTGTTTCTCTTTTTGATGGAATCTAATTCCCAACATTCCCCTTTGTATTCCTATTTCGGATGAGTTAATTCGTGGGGACTGTGGAAATAAAAAAAAAAACTAAAAACGGAAAATCCATGTCATGTCAATAATTCTTTAGGAAGATGGACATGAAAACTTTATGAAAAAATGTTTCTTCAACTCGTAAAATCATTGGAAATTTATTCGTGGACGGAAAATAAAAAACAAAAACGTGAAAATCTATTCATGGTCCATACTTCTTTAAGACGATAGCTAAGAAAACTTTAGGAAAAAGTTTCTTCTAACTCGAAAATCATTGGAAATAATTTTCTCGGTTTGCCTACGATATGGCGGGGAGGCATTTGATCAGATGTCAAAGATCGGAGAATTGAAAAAGACAGTGCCATTCCGTGCGTTGTTGAACCGTGAAAATTGTCGATGGTTCGTTGTTAGTTGAGTAGGTGTCATCAGTGGCGCACACAACACACACACATATATAGTTATGGTGTGGGTGTGTTTGTGGGTGTGGTGGGTATACATTTCGGTGTCTCGACGTTTGCTTGATTAAAGGCGAAAACGCTGCGTAATGACTTTCTGCTGGTCAATGTTCTTTTGGTTTTCCCATTACGTAAGGAAACGACATCTACTGTGAATATTATTTAGCATAATATATATATATATAACTATATATTATATATATATATATTATATTATTATATAAATCTGGTTGGTGTTATGTATATATATATATATATATATATATATATATATGATATTATATATATAATATATGATATATATATATGATATATATATATATACCACCAGATCCCCTACTGGATTACTGAACTAACCTTGAAGACATTTAAAAGGGTTTGCCCCCTATTCCCTAATTGCACCCCTATTACTTTTTGAAAAAAGCAAATCATTTGAGGGAAATATAAATGGAAATCACCTTTCGGCTTATTAACACTTTTATGTGCAATTTGTTGTTTTGCTATCTCTTTGCTCTTAAATTCATTCTATTTAATACAACTTCATAGAATATCCTTCCTCAATCAGGGCCAAGCTCTCTCTCTCTCCTCATTCTTTGAGTTTATCATTTTTCCTCTCCATTATTCTCCTTCCGTACATATTCCATTGACTTCACTGTCTTTTTATCGCCTCTCGATTTTTTTCCTTTCATCAAGCAGCGGGTACTTGTGAAGCCATTCAGGTGAAATATACTGAAAGAGGAGCAAAGATGATGTTTTCTATTGGTTTCGGTGTCTATTACTTAGAAAATGTGAAAACTATTTTGTAATCTTCGTTCCTCGAGAAGCTTTTTACTTATACAGAATCGTTCTCTCTGTACACGATCTGCAATGTGTTATTAAAATTTTCTAGCACCTTGGGGGCTTTAATGTGTGAGTTGTCGTTGTGTTAAGTGTGGTGTGTGTGTGTTGACATGTGTGAGAGAGAGAGAGAGGATTTCTAACGGTCCTCTCTCTCTCTCACTCTCTATCTCTCTCTCTCTCTCTCTCTCCGACTGATGTATTCCCCGAATTTATAATTATTATGCATATTCTAGCTTGGTGATTCTGACGAAGAAACGTAATATATCCTGGATGAAACTGACGCTCTGGATTATGTGAATTTCTTAGATCGAGAGAAGTAAATAGTGGGCATTAGGAAATCAATAAACCGTCAAAATTCCATCTGGTTTCATTGAGGATTTGTGGTTCGTCATTACTATAAAGGAAGCTCTGTTGATTATTGATAAGCAAGAGGAGTATTAAACAGGTTACCGATATTTTCATGGCACTGCAACGATGCATAGGAATTTTATACAGGTGTACTTTACAGGTAGTTTTGCTTCTTCATTTCCCCCAATTAGTAGGTTCTTTTCAGAACCTAAATACAAATTCTTTTAATATATTATAGAAGGGCTGCTAATTGAGTGGGGTTTATTGTCTCATATCACAACAAGTAACCCAAATAGCTGCTGCCTCATTTAAGAGAGGAATTGAATTTAAGATTTGCATTTAGTCTGTACTATTCACTGATTAGGGAAACATAAACCTTTGTGTCCTATTTCTGGGTAACTAATACAACTTCTCACTCACTAATTGGAAAATATAGACTTTTGTGTCTTATTTTTTGAGTTAACTATACAGCAGTTCAGTTGTAGTGGAAGCCATTCTTTATTGCCTGTATTCACTTATTGTAATATGACCTCGCGCATGTTCCTAGAAGTTCATAGAGCTAT
>NC_061103.1:6654933-6659933 GCF_015104395.2 Macrobrachium nipponense | reverse complement strand
AGAAACAATGCACAGAATCATCCAAGATAAATTTTATGGAATACCGGAGCTTAAAAACGTCTAATATAATAAGCTATTACCTAGCATAACAATGAGATATTCACAATGTGCAACTCGTTAAGGAAAGCGCATTGTTGGTAAGAGAGAGAGAGAGAGAGAGAGAGAGAGAGAGAGAGAGAGAGAGAGCTAAAATATAAATGTCAAGTGTCACTTCAAGCGATTTGCACAAATGAGTATACTGAGTGGACGGATCTCGACCGTGGAAAATTGAGATGCATGAGCAATTCTACGCTCGTATTTGAATGAATTGTAGTCAGGCTTTAAAGGGGAAATAAATAAATAACTATATGCATCCACACTTACTTGATTACTCAGACATATATATATATATATATATATATATATATATAATATATATATATATATATATATATATATATATATATATATGTATATATATATATATATATATATATATATATATATATATATATATATATATATATATATATATATTTACCAGATACATTTGTAATTACATATGCAATTGCAGTAGCCACAAAGCCCTCTTAACTTCTTCCATACATATATATAGCTTTACTCTGAAACCATTCAACTTACATTCATAAGGTAAAAATAAGCGCTCTCGAGCTAAATCAGACTTTTTTTCTTAGAGTTTAAAAGTTAGCAAGTTTTTTTTGAAGTCTGTAGATCAAGTCCATAAGAGTGTGGGTGCTTTGAAAGGCGCCTGAATATGTATAAGGATTATCCATGATTCTTCCTCACATAACGGGCTATGCTCTCTCTCTCTCTCTCTCTCTCTCTCTCTCAGTCATTCTCTTACGATTCTCAGTGGGTCACGTGATCTTCATGGGAACATCAAGATTTTTTGGCTGATATGAATACCGAACAGGGAACTTATTAGTAGCCTTTGTAATTGGAAAACAGTCGTTAATTGCTACTTTATCAAAACGTACAGGTGTCAATTTTGGGGAAAAAAACCTAAGAATTATGAAAATATTAACTTCTGAGTCTGGTTTGTTAATAAGCAATATGGATTGTGTTCAGAATATGTCATCTCTCTCTCTCTCTCTCTCTCTCTCTCTCTCTCTCTCTTTGTGAAAGCTTCGCAATATTACTTTAAACCGGCAGTATTGGGGTGGGGGGGGGGGTGTGGGAGGGGGTTGGGGGGGATGGGGGGATGAATGCCCCAGAATACCTCAGCAGACACATTCTGATCCAATTGAAGGCGAACGTTCCATTATGTTGATTACCAAGTGGTGACGATACGACGTCTTCGGGGGGACATTTATCTCTCTCTCTCTCTCTCTCTCTCTCTCTCTCTCTCTCTCTCTCTCTCTCTCTCTCTCTCAATGAAAGATCACGCACTTCAATATAAAGCATCGAAGCCAATTCTCGAGGCTGAATTTTCATTCAAAACAATGAATATTTTTATATATCATTATAATGGCCGAAGCCAAATATATAAATATACATAGAAATAAGTCTTGAAAAGCTAACGAATCTAATGGAATTTACAAAATAAATCAAAAGTATCAACTGATGCTACGCATAGGCATTGTTAGTGGTTGCCATGTAGTATGATGAAAAAGTAACAGTTTATGTTCTAGTATTGCGCGAATAATCAATAAGTTTTGGTGGAATGTCATGACTTCCTATATATATATATATATATATATATAGATATATATATATATATATATATATATATATATATATATATATATATATATATATATATTATATATATATATATATATATATATAATATATATATATATATATATATATATATTGTGAGATTTATCATCCCCTCACCAAAAAGCTAAATGCGACTCTTTGCCGAAGGAAAAAGAAAATGAAATTCGTGCTCCCGTTATCCAGTGGGGCAATTAAGCTTCGTAAAATGCTTCGGGAGGTTAATTCAAAATGCTATCACGATAGGCGACCGCTGGAAGTGGGTTAATAATACTCCCGCCACGCGAACTGACCCACATGCGTGAAAAGAAGTGATAAGGTCTATTTTGTACTTTTTGGTCGTGAATTATTATTATGTTATTAAAACTAGTATATGTCTTTTGTGACCCGTGTTTAGAATGAATTGAAAACTTCGAAAGTTATTGCGACTGTCAAATGGGGATAATATCGGTATCACTTTTTGTATCTAATTTTTTCGAGACTCAGTGAAAGTTCATAGTTTTTGCAACATCTTGGTTGATACTGTGAAGAAAATTAAGTTATTGAAACTATATGTCTTTTGTAACCCATGTTTAGAATTAATTGGAAACTTCGAAAGTTATTGCGACTACTACTGCCACTAATAATTAGGATAAAAACAATGGAAATCCCTCTTATTTAAAACAAATATATTTTATTTATTTTGTGTCTTGCTCCGTTTTAGGTAGTGCGCACGATGCAATAAAAAAATGAACACACATAATGGACGTAAGTATGTGGATGACGCAAATGATTTAGAATATTTAGATGAAGTCGTCTTATTTGATAGACATCTGTCAAATCCTATATTCGGGGGTGTGGGGGGCTGGGGGTGGGGGTGGGGCTGGGGGCTCGGGGGTGGGGGCTGGGGGCTGGGGGTGGGGGCTGGGGGCGGGGGCTGGGGGATGGGGGTGGGGGCTGGGGGCGTGGGTGTGTAGTGTACAAATTTGGTATTACCTATTAAATATGGCCTCAGTCGTAGCAACAGATTCAAGATCTGTCTTCCCTGATTTCTCTGAAATTGTGTCCTTGCTTCTACGCTTACTTTATTTCCATATCTGATCACGATAACAATTAAAGGATCTTCATCTTTAAAAAAGTAAGGAAATGAAATAACGAAAATGTAATTTACGTCGAAAGAGAGAGAGAGAGAGAGAGAGAGAGAGAGAGAGAGAGAGAGAGAGAGAGAAGCCAAATCACTATCTCAACACAACAGGGGACATTCACCTCGTATTCTTTCCAGATGCCAGAATTTCATATAACAATCCGTGCACTGGGGCACCCGTCTAGACTGGATTCTATTTCCGTGGTACTTTCCTAAATAATCACGTTACTTTTTAATCCACTCTGGCTGTGACAGGCACTACAAAAGGTCGAGATGATCAGACATAAATCCTTGACATTTGGATGCAACCAGGAAGCTAAAATATCTTCTACTGTAATGAAAAATAAATAGTCGTAAGTCACATGTAACATCTGACGCATCTGTTAACTCCGATGAAAAATGTCATAAAATTAAAGCTTAGGTATTTTCATTTTCTTTATCGACATATACTTCAGTGGCCCCGGAATAATACGAAAAGAGAGAACCGTATGTTGGAAATGATTTCCTTCTACAGTCTGGTTTTCCATAGAACTGGGATTGTATTTTTTCCTCTTTGGGGTCTACTGATATTTTTTCTTTTTACATTGGACGAAATTACACGTATCGGAAGAAAATGTTGCTCACGCAGTCTCGATATAAAGTAGTGTTTTCCTTTAAAATTGCTCTGAAATATTGTAAATCAAGACTTCAATTCCCTATTGAAATTCAGTTAACGGTTCTAAAACCGTAGTTATTAACTAGGAGCGGTCTGAGCAGTATCAATCGTAGCATATTATAAGAAATGTATTGCATGAAAATCATTTTAAAATCATTATATTATCTCTACTTCTCTTGCAAAGTTTTTTTTAACAAAATTCATCTGACACTTTAAATAAGCAAGGCATCTGCTTGAAGGTCGACAGACTCCTAGCTCTTTACAAAGAGCGAAAAACGGCCACTATATCATTCATCTAAACGTATTTTGATACCCAAGTGTAAGCTTCAACGTGAAAGATATCCAATACGCATAACATATGGACGTCATTAGCACTAAGTGCTGGTATCAGCAATCCTAATTGGAGATGGGCTCGGTCAGTCATTATACGAAAGCGTATGGCTTGAGTAACACAATATTGCCGTTTAATTCAGCATTTATACTTTGACTCAATAGCGTCAGAGTGCGTCATTGAAAGGAAAAGAAATATTTCAGCCCTTGATCATGGAGAATTCTCCCTTTCTATGGTTTTGTCTCCCACAAAACCTAAATTGTGAATATCCTAACTCTATAAAAACACAGAACTGCTCTCTCTCTCTCTCTCTCTCTCTCTCTCTCTCTCTCATTTATTATCTAAAGGCCTGTGTGTAATATCAGGAGAATTTTCGTCCACGTCAACTTTTACTGAAATAAATTCAGCTCTCATGAGCTGTCAGAACTGGCCGAGATGAAACGTAATGCCTCATTCGTAATTGCCGTAAGCTCATTCATGAAATGACTCTAATTCTTCGCCGTGATTATCATCCCTACTTCAGGTAATGAGCTGGGCGTCGAATCCATAATATTTCCTCAGGGTATGAGGGTCTAATCTCTTCGAGCCCGACTATTTTTAGGACACATCTCTGGGGATGCAGATGATACAGATTGCTGTTAATTACGCTCGTGGGACTCGTCTCTCTTATCAGCGAATATACGAACGTATATTTTTATGTTTGAAAACTTTTTTTTAATGCGAGATGTTTTTCAAATCCATTTCACTCACGCGATGAGGAACTATATTACCAGAATACTAGATGATATTCGTCATGAGCTTTATATTGCAGATTATCGGAGTAAACAAGGCTATTGGCCTATAGAGAACTGATTTATTTGGTCACTGAAAGCGAAACCTAGTCTCCAAGAGTAGACATATATATTGCATTTGCTTATTAACCAAACGTTTACCTGATTAGCGCCCGGTCTGTTAATACAATAATTTTTTTTTTATGCTTCGTGCCTTCAATTAGCATCTGGCAGGTGAACAAGGCACTCAACCTTTAGCTGATAATAGACCATACGTTCAATGAAACGAAACGTAATATCTTCAGTTTTATGCTACTGGTGTTTAGGCTGAAGATTTATTGTTTGAAACGACTTTACCGTATCACAAATCAGCCTCTGGCACAGCTGCCAGTGCATTCTAAT
>NC_061103.1:6647433-6649933 GCF_015104395.2 Macrobrachium nipponense | reverse complement strand
ATTATAGGAAGAAACCCTCTCGTAAGCATGTTTCTATAAGAATCTTGACTGCATCAGCAGAATTTAGCTTGTAATAAAGTTTCCCTATTTTTCTAATAATTCAATCGTCTGAAATTGGCATGTCGACCGCCCTGAGAGAGATATCGTCAATATGTGTAGGATAACCGAGCCAGATATCCTACAAACAGCGCAATCTTCTACGAATCCCATACACTCTTATACGTTTGCAAATAGGACTTCCAGAGAGTATCCCGCGCATTGGCTTATTTTCATTCTTCATTACGAAAATATGGATAAAATAAAAAGAGCTTCAATCAATTCCTGACAAATACACGTCTTCAGTCATGGGTGTCATTGGTAAAATATGAAATTCATATGGCATTTATATGACACTTTTAATTGAATGGCATATTCACTCGCACAAAAGTACAGAAATATCAAATTCTGTTGGTTGCTTCGACACAAAATAATTGTCGAATGAAATGCGAAGTCATTCGTCATTCAATTTCCCTTTCACAGGTGTTTGTTTGCATTTTTATTCCCTTTTTCAGTCCTTTGTCTATCATTCAAAGGTAATAATTTAATATAAATAAAAAAAATTAATCATAGATTTCTGATAAAGTAGGATAAGGAAAATGCGATTTTTTTTATCATGATACAATTTGGTATCCAAGCATCCTATACACTCTTAGCTTACATAATCCTTTTATATATTCAAATGTTTTCGTAATTATATTGAAACCAAAGTGAAAATGTAAATATTAAACAAATGATATCAAACAGAAAAGTGAGAGTGGTAAGGATCAGGAGTTTAGAGACACTGCGTAAGTTATTCTTCTTTCTATTTCTTCGTCGTGATGATCTGTAAAGATAGAATGACATTTTTCCTTATTTTCTAGTTCCTTGATTCAAGCTCACCTTTAGGTCGATTACGTAACAGAGTAAAACGCAATATTGACTGACCCTCGCTTCATATACAGAGGATGATTTTTTATTAATAAATGTCAGTAAATGTCATTAAGCATTGTATCATTTTACTTACTGCCAAAGAAGAGGAACAAACAGAATCCGTTGCAGCTGACGTTGTACTTATTTTGGAATTAGAAAGACTTAAATTTAGACGAAAAATTGAATAACCTTTATTCAGCAAAATATATATAACTCTTTCCAATGACATTTTTGGTAAGAGGAAAAATATTACGGCTACGTACTTTCGTAATTGCGCGACTGATAAACACAATTTAATGAATTCTAAATATAAGTTTAAAATTCTCTACGTAAATGAGGTAAATCCAGGAATCGTTTCCTCTTGGCCATTTACGGTTTGTATCAATATCTTGTGCTTATTTACCTCATCAATCCCAAAAATATTTTATGGAGAGGAGAGAGAGAGAGAGAGAGAGAGAGAGAGGGCTTTTACCGTCCAGCCCTGAAAATGAAAATGCATTAATATCTTGATTTTTTTAACTCGTCAATTCAAAAAATATTTTATGGAGAGAGAGAGAGAGAGAGAGATAGAGCGGACGAGGACGAGAGAGAGGTGAAGAACGGAGGCGTGCGAGGACGAAGACGAGAGAGAGAGAGAGAGGGCTCTTACCGTCCAGCCCTGAAAAGAAAATGCATTAAATCTTGATTTTTTTAAACTCGTCAATTCAAAAAAATATTTTTATGGAGAGAGGAAGAGAGCGAGAGAGAGAGAGAGAGCCGAGAGAGAGCGTGGAGAGAGGCGGGGAGAGAGAGAGAGAGAGAGAGAAAGTTTGCCGTCCAGCCTGAAAATGAAAAGGCATTAATATCTTAATTTTTTTTAAATCTCAATTCTAACTATGTATGGAGCGAGAGAGAGAGAGAGAGAGAAGAGAGAGGAGACGGAGAGTACGAGAGAAGGAGAGAGAGAGAAGAGCGGGTGTAGAAGAGAGAGAGAGAGAGAGAGAGAGAGAGTTGGCCGTCCAGCCCTGGAATTTTGGCTGGACTCCAAAAAGTCTGACTCCGCTCATTTTTTCCCTTTTCACTTGAAGTCGTCCATGTTTTCGCTTGGGAATTTATGCTTCAAATAATTTTTATTTTATTCAGTTCTCTTGTGTTATTACTTATGGAAATAAGTATACATACATTTTCGCATCCCAAAAAAAGTTTACTAAACTAAGCAACTATTTTATAGTGCTGTGAAAGACTATTTCTTTATTCAATACAATCGTATTTCACGGTTCATAGATTTAGTTATTTGAAAAGTAGAAAACTTTTATTTTTTCGTACAGTCGTAATAAGTATTCTGGTATTGTTTCCACTTTTAAAAAAGATGTCTATCTTGATTAAGAAAAAGGCTCAATAGCACTGGAATCGCAATGGAAGTAATAAAATTGAATTACATTTAGATGTTCTTGATCCATTAATTTTCATGCTCGGAACATGACGAAGAAAAATATAGAAGTGGCTTGTAATTATGCATTCCTGATAGCACTGCGAACTAAAGTTAAAAAAGATTCGTCTGCAAAATAAGTCA
>NC_061103.1:6632433-6642433 GCF_015104395.2 Macrobrachium nipponense | reverse complement strand
TTTTTTTTTTTTTTTTTTTTTTTTTTTTTTTTTTTTTTTGCGTCTGGTTTTGACATGTGCTGTGCCTTGGGTGATTCGCTGCTGATTGTCATTATTCTTCTGTTTCTTTTTCGTTTACCCGTCTGTGTTTGTATACACCCGTCTGTCTGTGTCTCGTTTTTTGCTTTTGGTATTCTGTGTGAGGCACGAGTTCTTCTTCCACATCAGATTTGCACGAGATCTGCTTTGGGATAAATCAATGATAATGATTATTATCGCTATTCTGTTTCTATACTTCTATACCCGTCAGTCTGCCTGCAATGCAACAGACATATATGCTGAGGAAAATAAAGAGATAAGACGGAAGAACAAAGATATATCTTTGCCAGTTGTTCCCTGCACATAAAAAAGGACATAGTTTTCAGCGCAATTATGCAAACAACCGCCACATTTCATTATCAGAACAACAAAGGGAAAGGCGAAGCAATAACCGTCGAGCCGAAGAAAGAAACCATTACCATGAATTATCCAGACAATCTCCGATAGCTTTGAAAAAGAAGAAGAAGAAGAAGAAGAAGAAGAAGAAGAAGAGGAGGAAGATATAAGGCACAAATCAAACAGCTTAAGGCGACGTCAATGAGTGAGTGAAAACGGAGTTCCATAACTCGGAGATTTGGAGCGTGATGTATGATTATAGCCAGGACGGAACGAGAAAAACAGATCAGTACAAATCATCCAGACAGTTTTTCCAGGTGAATGGAAGCCATTTCCAGTGAATTAGTACCCATAATGCCACGCGAATCAAGACTTAAGATATATATTTATGGGTTGCTTACATGACTATAGAAAATAATAATAATGCCAGCGATTTGGGAAGTTAATCAATCACGATTACCATAATTGAGAAAGTGAGTTCATTTTTTAAGCAGTTTTTCTTTGTTCTGTCCGTCGTGAAACTTAATTACGAATATATTCTCAATTAATTGATAACAGTTTTAAAGAAAGTATGATTATATGAGCATCCCGCTGAAGCTCAAATCTGTTTAATTCCATTGCCTCAAGCTAGCTAACCCATCGACCGTATGTTAATCGTCATAACTTTACCTATCTGGGAGGAAAAGTTGTTGTTAATGACAATTTTATTGAGCCATTTGAATATTCCATTTTAAAAGTCATAAAACAGAAAACCAGACATGCAGACCTTCAGCATTCATCCAAATATACATGGGGTTATTTTCATTAAATCATAGTCAGGTTTTGTGATTTTGAGTGAATCGTCCGATAAAAAAAGATATGTACTATTTGTTGATGTTGTAGATTATGCGGCTCGTGTGAATACTATCAGAGAGTGACCGTTTTGAATTTCGACAAATGCACCATCTAGCATTTATCTTGGCGCATAGTATCTAATGCATAAATAAATGTAAGTATACATTTCACACCTGAAGAGGAAAAATGTTAAGTATGTTCCATGATAATCTTAAAGTTAAAAATAAAAAAAAATCTATAATGCAGTCATTATAAACATTCCTATTAACAACTTAATTACTGTCACCACTAATTGCACTGGCATCTCGTATCCTACCCAAGTTCAGTAATTGAATGAGACAAGTAGTTATTTGACCTAATGGAACTTAATTGAGAGGCTTTTTGCTATTATACAAAATCCCTCTCGCTAAATGCATTAACTGTGTTCATCTGATAAAATGGGCGATGTCCCACAAAGCATTATTCAAAATATCTCAAGCAGCCTAAAATATGGCTAAGATATTTTCACATTCTCTGATTCGATCTATGATCCCTGACGAGTTATTATATCTAAAGTGTGGTAATATTGTAATTCCCAAAACTGTACTACTAAGGTTCATTAGGGAATATCTCTTATTTTCCTCATTTAACGTATAATATTATGATAATTCCCCGTATGATATGGTAATTCCCTAGACTATACTATTAAGGTTCACTAGGGAATATCCCTTATTTCCCACATTTAACGCACAATAATATGGTAATTCCCTAGACAATACTATTAAGGTTCATAAGGGAATATCCCTCATTTTCCTCATTTAACGTATACTAATATGGTAATTCCCCGTATAATATGGTAATTCCCTACACTATATTATTAAAATTCATTAGGGAATATCTCTTATTTTCCTCATTTAACGCATAGTAATATGGTAATTCCCCGTATAATATGATAATTCCCTAGACTATACTATCAAGGTTCAGTAGGGAATATCCATTAATTTCCTCATTCAATGCATAATAATATGGTTATTCCCATGAACTGTACTATATTAATGACCATCAGATAATACCCTTTATTTCATTCATCTGCGCTATTCGAGATTAGTCACAGACCTCTTTCGTCTACGTAATTCTTTTTCTCTCTCCAACTCTTCCGGCCATTTCATGGGGGTTTTTATTTTGGCGCACAATTTCACCTAAACACTGAAAATGGGAAGGCAAACGCAGTTCCCTGGTAGCCACTCTATCTCAATTGAATCTCCTTTTGTGCACAATTGGCCCGGTGTCAGAATACGTTTTCCAGGTATCCGGAGTGCTTTTATCCGTATAACATTCCGGCTTCGTATTTTTCTATGTTGCTATGGAAGACTGGCAAAGATAAAGAGATATCTGCTTTATATGACAGCCTGAAGGTGAAATTCAATGGTTTTTTAAAATGATATTCGGTGTTTAGCATTCTTTTTATTTTAGTTCTTATCATGCTAAGTGCTTTGTAATATTTTTTTCGGTTTTTATTATATTCGGTGCATTGCAATATCTTTTTTTTAGTTTTTATCATAATAGGTGCTTTGTAATATTGTTTTTATTATATTCGTCGCTTTGTATTATTTTTTTAGTAACGAAAATGTCATGATTCTCTCTTGGTAAATAAAACCTTTAAACATTTAACCTTGAAATAAAACAAACACTTCTCTATCGCTGTCTAATAGCTTTCTGTTTTCCTAAAAAAATGGTCTGATCAGTTCAAAAATTTGTTCTCCAAATGACTTATAGATTACGGAGAAAAAACATTGAAGCTTTGCAGTATTGTTATATATAGTGCTCACACTCAACATTTCCAACATCAAAGCTGAGGAAACTGATTTTCCTCTTTTAGGAAATCTATAGTGTAAGTCCACCAACTTTCTCAGATATCGTTTGAAATTTTATAATATTTAGCGCGTGTATCCATATACAAAAGCACATGAATTTCTCTATATTCCCAGGACGTACACATGAATATTGGAATGTCAAACAATATCATTTTTTTTTTTAGTTATTAATTCGTATCTTTGTCTCACATTTTCTTTACATTTCTGTGATACTTATAAGTCATAAATCAAGAAATGCTGCAACCGAGCTGAAGTCCAGGAGAATTGTTTTGGTTACATAGCTGTTGATTAATTCTCTTCGCTATTTCTGACGAGTTCCCGGCATTGTTTGCATTCCAAACACCTGGGAATTCCTCCTCCAACCTCACACAGTGACGAGAGGGGAAGGGGGGGGGAGGGGGTGGGAGAAAAAGGGGGGTTAAGCTCCCGAGCAGAGTGTGTAAATACAACTCTAAATCTATGGGGATTCTAAAGCGCCTAGGCCCGTGTTTGCTTGTGTTGGTTTATTCAATTCCCAGGGGACGTTTGCTGAATACACACTTTTGAGTCTTGGCCTTGAAATGATGACGCAACTCAAAAAACGTCATACTTTATTTTATCCTGATACTCTGACATTTATATACGGTCTGCAAGATTCAAGGAAGGTGGCTTTCAGTGCTAATCTTACACAAACTCGACCAACGGTGTAAGTACGACGCATGAACGACTTTAGTCAGTGTTACACAAAATAAAATCTAATGAACATTCCGCGAATGCTAATGAAATTAATTCGACTTTTTTTGGTGTTACGTGAAGATTAGAGGCAGGCGAGGTTAGAATGCAAGTGTGAAGGTTACATTAGTTTCATTTAGATAAAACGTCCTTTTAGCATTTTAAGAGCACTTTTAAAAACCATAGAGTGATGAATTTTCTCTAATGTCAGTCAAGGTATTCGCTGACTAAGTATGTATACACACACACACACACACACACATACACACACACATATATATATATACACACATATATATATATATATACTATATAACCTGTTACGCAAATAGCAACCTACTACAAGATGCAAACAGAATATACAGCCACGTGGAAATTAAAACGATGAAATGTGAGATCTTTGTCCTTTTCGACCAAACTGCAAAAAAAAAAAAAAAAAAAAAAAAAAAAGTGAAGAAACCTGCTGTCAAAACCTTACCTAGTGTTACCTCCTGAACGCGGTAACCTTTATATTTAATCTTGTAAAGAGTCTCATATCATTCTTTAGAAATATCTATACATTTACTACACCTGCGTTTTATATTTCATATTTTTTATGGCGTCTTTTCCACCCTTGTCTTTCCCATAGGAATTTTTTTTTTTAGCTCCGTCTCGCAGCTATAGGAAATTACAGCATAGTCTAGACAATGGGGAAAGGGTTTTACTTTCATGGAATGAAATCCCTCTTTCTCTTAGGGGAAGCAACAATATCCAAAACGATGCTGCACTTCGTGCAAGCACTTGTAATACTTACATGTTCTTTTGGCAAGGAATATATTTTGATTTTTTAACGCATCTCTCTCTCTCTCTCTCTCTCTCTCTCTCTCTCTCTCTCTCTCTCACGCACACACACACACATACATACACACACACACACACACACATATATATATATATATATATATATATATAATATATAGTATATAGATATATATATATATATATATATATATATATATCATATATAAACATATACTATATATATATATATTATATATATATATATATTATATATATATATATATATAAAATATACACACGCTATGAAATTATCTGATACATTGAATGCTAGTTCGGATGATTACTACAACCTGAGAGAGAGAGAGAAGACGAGAGAGAGAGAGACGATCCCGCGGGTTGGGGAAGGGAAAAGAAAGAGGGGGGAGAGAGAGAGAGAGAGAGAATATAGATATTTGTGATTTTCATTATTGTTGTGAAAAAAATATATATCACTTTAGTTAACGCAGTCCATCCACGCAAGCGTATCCTTTCCCAGTGAAAGAAATGATAATTAGCATTTAATTTTTGCTCCTTAAACTCATTATCTAGGTCAAATTTCACAGGAGGCTGGGTTTCTGAATCTTGAAGAATTTCCTAGCACGCATCATCAACGCGTAACGGCATTCATCTATTTCAATATTACTCACGTATTAAAAACCATAATTGCTTGCCTCGCATATGAGGAGTTACGGGAAACATGCGTCAAAAGCCCACTTTAAACGGCCACTCGGGCCCGACGATACCCGACCCCCGTCGCGAAACTCGTTAAGACTCTCGATGTACAAATGGCTTTTGTCAGCGATAGTGGAAGGCGTGATGTGCGAAGGACATAAATGCGCAAAGGTTCTCGTCGGTCGTTGAAATGGTATCGACTTCCTTCCTTTAGGATAATAACCTCAATGTCGCCCGCTGCTTTGCGTCGAGATCTCTCTCTCTCTCTCTCTCTCTCTCTCTCTCTCTCTCTCTATTTTCAATACCATCAACTTCTTTTCAAAAATGGCCTATTTATCGTGGATTACGCAATGATGGCGTAGGCGTGGAGAACAACTCTCTCCTCTCTACTCGCCTTCTCGCTCTCTATCTCTATCTCTTCTCTCTCCTCTTATATTATATATATTATAATATATATATATATATAATATAATATATTATTAATTACATATATATACTATATATCAATCATACTACTATATTTCAATATAATCAACTTCTTTTCAAAAATGGCTTATTTATTGTGGATTACGCAATTATGGCGTAGGCGTGGAGAACTCTCTCTCTCTCTCTCTCTCTCTCTCTCTCTCTCTCTCTCTATCAATTAATCACTCAAAAATGGCTTTATTGTGGATTACGAATGATGCGTGGCGGACTCTCTCTCTCTCTCTCTCTCTCTCTTCAATACCATCAGCTTCTTTTCAAAAATGGCTTATTTATCGTGGATTACGCAATGATGGTGTAGGCGTGGAGGATTCTCTCTCTCTCTCTCTCTCTCTCTCTCTCTCTCTCTCTCTTCAATACCCTAATATATGGTTTTTGAAGAAATATTTTCTAAGCGTTACTTTGAAGTTCCTGGAGATGATAAACTTTTGGTGAATAATTCCGAAGTGTATACTTGTTTTTATGTCTTAAATAATTAAATTTCTCTTGAATCGCCAGTTAATCCTATTGTGACTGACCCAGTGAATGTATTGCCTGAATTCCCAGATATATTTATAATTTATCTTGTGATCTTGCTAAATAATATAGAAAAGGAACCATACATTTAAAGAAAAAGTGCTTTTGTGACATTTAAACAATCTAATTTCATCATCTTTGACAAAGAAACACTCTAACCTTTGGATAAGAGAGGCCTAAAATCCTGCATTTTATTTTCTGATTCCAGGATTAACCTTTTTTTTTTTTCCTTGCTTATGATTTCAAAACCTCCGCATTCCTTTGCTTTCAGGCAAATTTGAGTTTTTGCTTTCATGCAATTAGTGTGTAAAAGCTTTTATGAAGAGCCTCGAAGCTTATCCCCGGAAAGTGACTTTACATTTAAAAAAAGGACCATAATCCCATGATTTTGATGTTGCCTGCGTGTGTCTGCTTCTGGGAATGCGTGGTAGGAACGTAGGTTGAATTAAACTGGATTAGTGGGTAATAATTCCACCACGATTTGCATCTAATTCTCGTACGTGCGAAACAGTTTCATACTATTTAGTGTGACGTTGAGTGCGAGTCATGATGTAGCTTCTGTTTTCATTAAACAAAATTTCTTTTAATTAAGGAGAATTAAATGTCATTTCATAATTATATGAAGATAATTATGACTTTAAGAAGACGCTATAGAGTAAATAGAATATGCACACTAATACACATTCAGACAAAAATATATATATATATATATATATATATATATATATATATATATATATATATATATATATATATATATATATACTCCTTTTAATGCGTGATATATATCAGTAATAACCACGGGGAAAAATTGTAAATGGCCGCAATTCCTGACCAGTTTCGACACTACCTCAATGTCGTCTGAAAATGGCTTTAGCAATAGAGCCGAAACATGTTAGTCTTTACAAACCAAAACTTATTTATATAATATATATATATATATATATATATATATATATATATATATATATATATGTATATGTATATATATATATATATACATATATAACATATATATTTTTGATATATCCATACATACACACACACACACGCATACACACACACACACACACATATATATTAACTAGTACTTACAGGTACAACAGATGACGAAAAACAGGCCCCTTTATCACCGAAAAATCCTATTTGCTCTCAAACGCGACGTCCTTCCTCTGCATGGAAAATGGACCACAATTTCTCGATTCCCGTTTATTCCAGACTCTTCTCTTTGTTTTTGTTTTGCTATTTTGGAGCGCCCGTGTTCCTGTGCTTTCAGAGAAAATTGAGTTTTTGGTGTTAAAGCAATTAGAATGTTATTGCTTTTACTGCAGTGTTCCTAAACTTTGCCTGAAAAGTGAAATATAATTTTGGCGAGAGAGAGAGAGAGAGAGAGAGAGAGAGAGAGAGAGAGAGAGAGAGAGATGGTTACACATATCACTCCCTCATCTTCAAAGTAGCAATGTTGTCACATTTTTATCCATGAGCAACGTGGTGTTTCAGTTGAGTTAACTTAAAATATATATTTTCTATCTTTTGGAAATTATAAATTACTGTATAATTTCAATAAGTATTCGACGCAGGAATCTTCATCCACCTTCAATTGCTTTTATAAAGAATGACGTTTTTCTTAAACAATGAAAGGTGCTCATCGCGAGATGGGAAGCAAATCCTCTAAACATAAGAGGATGAATTATTATCAAAACTTTAAAGGGTGAAAAAGACCAAGCAACGTAGAGAAGCGGATAATTATGATATCACACAAACCTGGAGATTCGTCTCTGAGAACGAAAATGGAAGGTCCTTTGCAAAACAGGTTTAAAATATTCTTTTGATATAACCCTTCTGGTTTAAGATTTACACACGTTTTGATCACTTAAAAAGCCTCACTATGAAATAATCAAAGAGCAACACGAAAATTGATAAATTTGCACTGAATTATGATTTATAATCGATTAGCGACCCTATGAAAGATATTTTGCTGATAGAACAAATCGAATTTACCAGTTATCTCCATCATCATTAATATAATTTTATTTTATTTATTTATATAAAGACTGAGTCAATTAGCGACCCTATGAAAGATATTTTACTGAAAGAACAAATCGAATTTACCAGTTATCTCCATCATCATTAATATAATTTTATTTTATTTATTGATATAAAGACTGAGTCATTTTTTTTTAAGAGACAATCAGCAGGTGTTATGACCTAGTGTTTACGATTTTGTGTTTACAATAACAAAGGTACTTACTTATGCTGGCTTAACGGTAAAATAGATTTATCGTTGATTGATTTTTTTTATTCATATGCATCGCCAGAGGTATACACTGAAGGGTATTTAATACAAACTATGACAGTTCTCCTAAGGGAGTTAACAGAATGTAACTAATTTGGACTATTATGTTAAGCATAGTCAAATGTAATTACAATGAAAATGATGTACAGTGGCAGTTAAAGTGCTTCGTTAATTGGTATCATTAAGCACAAGACAACCTACTGTGTATGGATGACTTTGAAGACTGTTTGAAATTAAGTGCATATGAGAGGGGAAGGGAGGAGAGGAAGAGGGGGGAAGGGGAGAAGGGAGGAGAAGAGGAGGAGGGGAAGAGAGAGGGAGAGAAGGGAGGGGGGGGGGGGGGAAGTGGGAAGAGGAAGAGGGAGGGGAAATCTACGGGAGGGAGGGGAAGGGAGGGGGGGGGGAGATGGGGGGGGAATAGGGGAGGGGAGAGGAGGAGAGAGGAGAGGGAGGAGAGATGAGAGAGAGCGAGAGGGGAGAGAGAGAGAGAGAGAGAGAGAGAAGGGAGTCAGCGGGTGAGGATTACCAGGAAATTATTAACTGAAAAGGTACCTTAAAAATTGAACTACATAATCAGGCAACTTTCAAGAGAGAAAATATCTAACATTATTAAAAAAAATTCAACCAATATTAAAAGTAATACTGTCAAAGACTAGATTTCAGTTACTAATGAGTCAATAAAAGGGGAAGGTAAATCCATTGTAGTATGCCTGTTTCATTTCGTTATTTAAAATATATAGATATACATCTATTATAGAAATCCATTTGACTACATGTAACATATTATGGAGTGTAATTAGTATGACAATTATTTCGATATTTTCCTTAGTTCCTTTCGAAACTGAGCCAGATGGAAACCAACTGGTATTTCGGGGTCAAGTTCAATCCAGGAAACTGAAAACGGTCATTCAAATCCACACGGCAGGAACCTTTGAAATATTCATGACGCTATCCTGACCTCTCACGTTTCTTCATGAATGGTTCTCTGTCGCCATGCATGAGAGAGAAAAGCATCTCTAGTTCTTAAAACCCAAGGGAAACCTGGAAGTTGTTCATAGTTTAAAACTCACAAAAGCTGTTATATATATATATACACTCATAATAAATTCTTGATACGTGCAAGCAAGTCTAATAATGACGTGTGAGTACAGCTACCTATATAGAAAGGGAACGTTGTTTTGCATTAGCAAAAAAAAAGGGAGTTTTTTTTTTTTTATTTAAAAACCATATATATATATATATATATATATATATATATATATATATATATATAATAGTATGTATGTATGTATACATATTATTTACTATATAATATATATATATATATATATAAAACTCCCACCGAAGGAGAATTGTAAATGACAAACACTTCAGCCCCCTGCCCGGTTTCGAACCTTGGCTT
>NC_061103.1:6625369-6630369 GCF_015104395.2 Macrobrachium nipponense | reverse complement strand
ACTCTCTTCCTTATCTCTCTCTCTCCTCTCCTCTCTCTCTCCTCTCTCTCTCTCTCTTTCTTTCTCCTGTGTGTGTGTATAGGATAAAGTAACATTAAATCTTGTTTACAACGCAGTTGAAGGCAGCATTCTCTCTCTCTCTCTCTCTCTCTCTCTCTCTCTCTCTCTCTCTCTCTCGGTATATGGATAAAGTAACAATAAACCTTGTTTACAACACAATTGAAGGCATCATCCTCTCTCTCTCTCTCTCTCTCTCTCTCTCTCTCTCTCTCTCTCTCTCTCTCTCTCTCCCTCGGTATATGGATAAAGTAAAAAAAAATCTTGTTCACAACGCAATTGAAGGCATCATCCTTTCTCTCTCTCTCTCTCTCTCTCTCTCCCTCGGTATATGGATAAACTAACAATAAATCTTGTTCACAACGCAATTGAAGACATCATCCTTTCTCTCTCTCTCTCTCTCTCTCTCTCTCTCTCTCTCATGTCAAAAGTTAAAAGTTTTCAACTGAAGGTTACAGAAAAGAGAGAAAGAAAAAAAAAAAACAAAGTTTTGAGAAGAATTATGGTCTCCCTCGAAGGAGAACCTCTTCCGGTTTCCAGTTGTTCCTTTTGCATGGAGTTTCTTTCACACTGATTTATTTGTTTCTCTGGAAAGTGAACACAAGTTCTTCATGAATTCGTTGATATAACTGAAATAATTAATATGCAGCTGATGCCGAAGCATCATTTTCAAACTATCGACAAAAATGTCAAAATTTATTAGTATCGCTTATTGATACCACTGCAAAATAATTTAAGTGGACTTCTTGGTGTTCATCAATGCCACTTACACATGTATATATACATGCATGCACATACATATACACACACGCATATATGCCGTACGTCATGTAGTGATTGGAAGATCGACGGTATCATATCTATAGGAACGACCATTCTAACCTCACACTGCCTTTCCGTTTTGTAAATTATATTACATTATGCCATATTCATTTCTAAATATTAATTATCAATGACATCTTCCTTTCATTGATAAGAATATGTTTTTTTATTCGGGTTTACTGGTGAATACCTTAACGAATCTTGAGCGTTTTTGTTGATCTAATTTTGATTAGAAATTAGCAGTTTTCATTTTTTCCCTCCATTAAGAAATATGAAAACTTCATTTGCTTTAATTCTCACTCAGTGACAGTTCCCCTCAGCTGTGAAGAGTTAGAAGCAGCAATGAAAGACCCTAAAGAAGAGACTTTATTTTTCCACCATGACTTATTTTTTTCTAATAAGGGAATGGAATGATTGATTAGTTTAATATCGGGATTTATTTTAATGTCTTTTTATTTATATAAGGTAGGGCGATTTCTTTTTCGTTTGATAATCAGTAATATACTTCTTTTATAGTATCTATAATTATTATTTCAAATTCATTTTTAATTATGATTAACGTTTGATTTAAGTATTTATTATTTGTCTGAGAGAGAGAAAGAGAGAGAGAGAGAGAGAGAGAGAGAGAAGAGAGAGAGAGAGAGAGAGAGAGATAATTTCATATGATATATAAATATTCATAGTCGAGAAGAAAACAAGTCATTAAGAGAGAGAGAGAGAGAGAGAGAGAGAGAGAGAGAGAGAGAGTAGACGCGATTACCATAGTAATTCACTGGCATTGTATTAAATGTTGAACTGATACTTAGTTATTGAAATGGGAACTGGATCAATTTACATCTTTCCTCGGCCTGCCTTGGTCTCAGGCTACAATAGCAATATTACCAACTTATAAACGTTATAGACTTGGACCGCCTGCCATTCCCAAGTGCACATTACCATAAGATGAGGCTACGTACATACTGTCTCCTAATAACATTACGAATATTTTAGATAATGCATATTCCTAGGCATCTGAATTATTAATGTAATGCTTTTACCATGTAAATCCTTCAGGGTGGAGAGAGAGAGAGAGAGAGAGAGAGAGAGAGAGAGAGAGAGAGAGAGAGAGAGAGAGAGAGAGAGATAATTGTATTAGATTATTTTTGTCATCTATTGAACGTCAGTAGTCATCAGTTAGTAGACCTTTTGCATACACACACTCATACACACACACGCACGCACACACACTTATATATGCATGTATGTATGTATGCATATTTATTGGCAGATTTTAACTATTAGGATATAATCTACCTATTTTCTTATGCAAAATATATTCACATTCTAATCGCAGTATTTTTTTCCTAAAATGATTATAGATCACTGTATCATGCTATTTTGTTATGTAGGAATCCCCATCATTATTATGAATAATATAATTCCTGAATCTTATTTGATGGAAGCAAGTCCAGCAACATCACAAATTAGTTGAAACTTTCAAGCCACTAACTCTGGTACAAGAGCTGTTTGACCTCCAAGGAAGTGAGATGTCTAATCATAATTTTTGAAACCTCTTGTTTATCCTGGGGAAAGTCACGCAATTAAGGACAAGCTGAATGCGTTATGCTCATCCAAGAGACTTTTTGGCATCTTTGCAACAACAAGCGTTTTATGCTCATATTAGCTGAATAAACCTATTAATTATATGAAGAAGGGATTTTTTTCCTGACTTTATTGGGACGACAAACAACGTTCGTTCTTTGATCTGAAGGCAAGGAGCTGTTAGGGATAATCAAGTACTCTCGGTGACAGTCATATTAAGTTTTTTTAAAGTTTTTTTGGACTTAATAAATGTTATCATTTTAACCGTTGATCTTTATTCGAAAAATACTAACTATATTACGAGTTAGATATATGAGTATAGTCAATGCACAGAAAAAAACTATTTCTCCAGTAAAGTTATCATTATGGAGTCCAGTATTCTGACACAGAACACCTGCATGTTCTTTTTCTAATTTCATTTATTAAAAATGCGTATTACATTTCCCGATATTGTGTGTGTGTGTGTGTGTGTGTGGTGTGTGTGTGTGTAGATATATGTACCGAGTCACTTTTCATTTATCTTTATTCATAACAGAAATTCGACCGTCTGGGTGATCGGAAATACGAAATGTCATCGAAAGTCACTTACATTGTAACGTTTTAAAAAATTACGAACAGGTTCCATTGGAAAGAACAAGTTCACCCTTTTCAAAGGACCCCAGCGCTTTCAAAAGCGTATCATGCATGGGTTTAAAGAATGCTTTGGCAGTCTTAGGCAGAAACTGTGAGACAGAGCTTGAAAAGCAGTCGGCTGGGAATGGAAGGAGAGACGTGCTTCCAAACCGTGATAAATCTGTATATTATTCAAGGGAGGAGGCTGCAGAAAGCATACTTCAGTCTTTGTGTGATATATGAATGCAGAATGACAAGAGCGAAATTGGAACAGGTCCTGAGTATAGAGTGAGGTCGAGTTGGGGAGTGAAAAATGGTTCCAATGCAGTATCATGACGTTCTTCATTAATTTGGAATGTGCAATAGTTAGAAAACGAAATCTGACATTCACCTTATGTTAATGAGTTTACTAACAAAAAGTGTTCCTAAACATCACTGATATAATAGGCTTGGTTTACAAGTGTAAAAGAAATTATGTTTTTCTCGAATGTATTATGAGATATAAAAAACTATCGTAAGCAGATAAACATACAGCTGCTTAACTGTGAATAAATTTAGTTTACCCTCATAGCAATACAACTATTTCTAGTCTCTCTCTCTCTCTCTCTCTCTCTCTCTCTCTCTCTCTCTCTCTCTCTCTCTCTCTCTCAGGGGGACACCGCAAGATATGGGAAAGACAAAAAACAAGGAAATATATATGAGAAATATAGTAACTCAGGATGTGAACTAATAGCAGTAGAATTTGAATCTGAAAAATTAATGAACATAGTAATATATAGACCCCCTAATACTAAAGAGTTTGACATAATAATGGAAAAATTGGATGATATATGTAGAAATCACAAGGACTGGACTATTCTCCTATCCGGAGACTTTAACTTTCCTTTCGTAGACTGGAAAGAACGAATAGGAGATTGTGGTTGTATTTATACATATAAAAAAGAGAGTAATAGTAGTGCAGAAGATAAGAGGCAATTCGAAAAGCTATTAGATATGCTACTAGAATACAACATTCAACAAATAAATCACCTGCCAACAAGAAAGGAAAATACTTTAGACCTAGTATTTGTGAACGAGGTGAATTATGTTAAAGAAATAATAGTTTATAATGCGAGTATTTCAGACCATAATGTCATAGAAATTAACAGTCCATTCCAAAAGCAAGTGAAAACAGAGTATAAGCAAGAAATGAAAAAGTGGGAAGGATATGGAAAATAAACTTCTACAGTAAAAATATAAAATGGTCAGAAATAAATGAAGAATTAAACAAAGATTGGGATAAGTATTTTGTAAGTGATGAATAAAGGTAAATACGGAGATATTATATAAAATATTAGAGAAAATAGTGGATAAATATATACCGAAGAAGAAAAGTAAACATCAGTCATGCATACCAAGAGACAGAAGGATCTTGTTCCAGAAAATCAGAAAGTGGAAAAAAGGTCTTGCAAAAGAAAAAAAATGCATGGAAAGTTATAGAACTAAAAAGTAAGATAGAAAATGCAGAACAAAAGATTATACAATCAAAAAAAAAATAAAAAACGGGACTTGGAAGAAAAAATCCTAGTAAATATCAAGCAAAACCCCAAACTATTATACTCGTATGCGAAAAAGATGAATAAAAGAAGAATAGAATAGCCCTTGAGATTTAAGGGAGATTAACGAATGAAATAAAGGAAATATGCAACATATTGGCAGAACGATATAAGAGAGAATTCACCTCTAGAATTGATAATGAAGATAATGATATAGAAGTAAGGGACGAAAATAGTGAATATCTAGCAGACATAGATATTAATGAAGCTGATATTGTGCAGGCTATTAATGAAATTAAAAATGGAGCCGCTGCAGGGCCTGATGGTGTCCCTGTTATTTTGTTAAAGAAAGTAGTTCATTCTATCGCAAAGCCACTTGCAATATTATTAAGA
>NC_061103.1:6610369-6617869 GCF_015104395.2 Macrobrachium nipponense | reverse complement strand
CCCGTTGCTGAATAACCACTGGTTCCATGCAACGTAAAAACACCATACAAACAAACAAACAATAACCTCCTCCTCCTCCTCCTCTCCTCCTCCTCCCTCCTCTTCTCTCTCTCTCTCTCTCCCTCTCTATCTCTCTCTCTCTCTCTCTCTCTCTCTCTCTGGTAGCCTAAATCATGACAGAAGAATATATCAGGGAGACCCCACCGTTACACACGGAATATCTGTACAGTGCAATATTGTGACCGGCACATGAGAGCTTAATGCCGTGCAATGAATCGCTAAAATTCTCTCTGGTAAAATGGCAACCATTTTAGTCTGACTGTGATATAACGGTTCTGTTTGTTTTTATTAAATTACTCTCAGCGTGGATTATTGCTCCAGTGTTTATTGCAAGCACTGCGGATACTGTGTACCTCGGTCGTGTACGAAGGAAAATTTTGAATATAACAAATATGGCGTTAAAGAAATTTTTCGTTCAAGATTAAAAATTGGCCGAAATATGCTGACTTTTGCCGCGTGTTTTATTGAATAACTGTGACGTATAAACGCCACATAGGGACCATCTCATAAGCAAAAAAAAAAAAAAAAAAAAAAGTAGGGAATGTACATTGATATTTCAAAATTCATCCGGAATCAAATGGTTCTTAGACTTGATTAGACTCCAGTGGTTAACAAGCTTGCTTGACCACACAGTAATGATAATTCCAAATTATAATATAATTTTGGAATATTGTGTCTGACCCCCTTATCATTAAAGAAAACTGCTCGAAATCACTAGATACTAAAAGATATTTATATTAATGTGTTAACGTCCAAAAAAGGCATACATATGAGAAAATATTACTCTCTTTTACACAAACAGATACGAAAGTGAAGTGACTGAAGGGAAGTTTTTAAGACTGGATCTTCGCTAAATACGTCAGTAATCATATATTCACAATGATAATGATTCGCTCTCCAATTCGTTAAATCATTCGACAGAAATGTAAAACGAGGCAGATACTTATGCATTATCATAATAACGCATTGCAGCGCATTAAGCATTTTGCTGTTTTGGTAATTAATAAGGATAAGCTTTGGTATTCCCATGAGAAGATATACAATTCCCCTTTAATTTATACAGGTTTCTTTTCAACTTGCTAAATAGGATACATCATATTCGTACTTTTTACTCATCATTTCCACTCCTATTGCATTACGGTTCTCGGTAAGAGTCATTTTTAGGCTTCTTGGCTACAATAGAATGTTATTATTTGCATTTACCCGTTTCATACATATTGCTATTTTTTTCTTACTTTGGTATAGCATCCCTCCTATCTTTCACCCAAGACTGTCTGAATCCAAATAAATTTCACCCACACTTTTTTTTTCTTCCCTTTTGAGTGGGGAGGAGGGTGACGAGTTGGAAACCTTTAGTCTGTTGACTTTGTCAAGCAATGAGATGCTTAAGTATCTCGGATTCAAGTATCTTAATGAAAGATTAAAGAGAGAGATGCTTTGATGCTTAAGTGACACGAAAGTGAGAGCTGCAGGCGTTGGAAGAGTTGGAGCTTTTAGCGGCTAATGGATGCAACAAACTTTCCCAGATCGGATCTGTTTGCTTGGACCAAACAGCCTGATTGAAATACACTAAGAAACTACTTCTTCGTTCGTTGCCGGAGAGAAAGAGAGAGAGAGAGAGAGAGAGAGAGAGGAGAGAGAGAGATAGATGGAATATATATATATATATATATATATATAATATATATATATATATATATATATATTTATATATATATATATATATATATATATTAATATAGATATATATATATATTCGATTATATTCGATTATCTCCTCTCTCTCTTGAAACGATGGCAATTCTTAATTCATATGAGAGAGAGAGAGAGAGAGAGAGGAGAGAGAGAGAGAGAGAGAGAGAGAGAGGAGAGAGAGTTTTCCCTAAAACATCCCTAGATATTTGCCACATGAATATATATATTATATATATATATATATATATATATATATATATAAATATATATATATATATATATATATATATATATATATATATATATATATATATATATATATCTTTCCTGAATATATCGTTATTTCCGCAACGCTGTGCTCGTCTCGATCCTTCACGCAGAAAGTGGTCTTTGGAAGAGGAAAAAAGATAAAAGCTGAAGTTATTCTTAAAGTATTTTTACCCGAATGTACGTGCTCACTCGAGCGCTGGTAAATGTTTACGTAAAGAATACCTGCTTGTCCTACCTTAATGGCGTCATTGAATGTTGCAGCATTAACAACAGCATTGTTATGACGTATTTTCGTAAGTAGAATATGCATATGAGGATGTTTTCCTCTGTGGAACCTGAATTAGATTAATTCATTCTGGGAAGTAGTGAAAAAGGCATGTGATGCTCTATGCATATTAGCTGCACAACAAATTCAGTGAAGTAAATGTTATGAGAAGACTTATGTTAAAACAACTTCATTCTTCTACTTGCAGTTGTACCCCAACCACTCAAAGACACACCACACACACACACTCGCACACACACACACACACACACACACATATATATATATATATATATATATATATATATATATATATATATATATTATATATATATATGATGGATGGGAGTGGGAGAAGGTCCTTTTATGATCTTAAAATTTCTATTCCTAAGTCAAAGGTGAAAAAAGTTCTCCTAATTGCGAAAAAACTACTTATCATCAAACCTAACCGCCTCTCTCTCTCTCTCTCTCTCTCTCTAATGCACACACTCATCGCCAATTAAGAGGTTTGAGCAATGCACATTCATTATGCACACTCCATGCAGTTCCTCATTTGCATATTCAGCATTGATGACAATGGAAGACACTGCAACTTCCTCATCATGTGATGCCATAATCTTGTAATGCTTTTCAGTCCCTGAATATTTCTCGTTGTCAGTAATGGTTCCATTAATCCTATTTCAGTTCCCGTGCCACATATCGCTTCCTAATCTAATTATGTATCGATGGATATCTCTCTCTCTCTCTCTCTCTCTCTCTCTCTCTCTCTCGTCTCTCTCTCTCTCTCTCTCTCTCTCATTTAGCTGAATTCATTCTCTTCTTATGTCATGACGATAACATATATTTAATTCGTAATTATTTTTTAAAGGAGGCATCAATAATATATGATATATTAGGACCACAAATGGCACTAAAGCTAACACCCTCCATAAACGCCCACGCAAAACGATAATGATTTTATTACTGAAACAATTACATTACTCTGTGGAGCAATTTGACTCGCTTATTAAAAAATTTCGGCGTCCATTTTCCAGCCCTTGCTATGGTAATCGCATTACGCCGGTGGGAATTTTCATATTTTACCAGGACGTGAATAAAGGAGAAACGTATATCCATGGATACAATTCCATTAGGGAGCGCATACAGAAACGCCTCGCTAATTAGCTAGAGACGCACCATTAAAACGTCGTTATTTACAGGTTGATGATAATTTGGCTTAAAAATGCCGTAAATATGTGACGAGATATGGGAGATGGTTTTATCCGAATTCTCATTAAACACATCTGGATGCTAGAATGAATTCAATTCCCATAGTAGATTCACATCAACCGTGCATTTGACGTCTAGGTCAGTCCCTTACGACGCTCCTGATTGGCTGTTGATAAGCCAATCACAGGGCCGGAAACTCTTCCCAGTCTCTATCGGGAGTTCACACAGCCAGGATGTTTGTTCCGTCTCCCCTGAGGGATAAGTCTTTCAAAAGTATCCTTCAGGAGAGGTGGAACATACATCCTACTTATGTGAACTCTCTCGTGAGAATGAGAGATTCCAGCCCTGTGATTGGCTTATCAACAGCCAATCAGGAGCGTCGTAAAGAACAGCGCTGGGTATGAGATGCACGGGTGAAGTGAATCTACTATAACTGGCTTGATTATTTTAATACTCACTATTAAGAATTCAGTCAAGTAAATAGAAATATAATTGTATTGAAAAATTCCTAAACCACCATTAACTATGGCTTTACTTAAATACAAAAAAAATTAATTACATTGAAAATTTCCTAAACTACCGTTAACTATGGGAGGACACAAAAAAGCAAATTTAACAGATATATACACAGGAAAGATGACAAACCAAATCATGGAGCCATCATGAGATAGTCAAAGAACCTTGTACGAGACTATCTTTTGTTTTTCTTTACTTGCAAATTCGTATTTTGGAAAAAGAAAATATGTCAGAAAACTGATTTTTTTTTATCGGCAGGTTGATTAAAGCTTGTCTCCCCAACCCCTTCTCTACTTGTATAAATAATGATTTTCCAAGCAATATTGCTAAAAGAAAACTTATTACTGTAATTCTAAGTAGCAATTCGTTGGTCAAATGAACCCATTCAGAATGCTTTTATGGCAAAGCTTTAAAGATTTCCAACACTAATTGCATTCTGAGAACTCACACATTATCACGATTTAATTTAGGTAAATATCGAACTCAATTGTAAATTGTAAATCTATTATTATTGTATCCCAGCCAAAAACATAAGAAAAACATCGTCCACAAGGAAAGGTATCGAGCGAAAATTGCCGGTGAAAGTCTGCAAGCCTGCAAAATATTTTCCAAACAATAACGATGGGATTGCTGGTGACACAATCTCTATGAGAAAATTCTTATTATGGCAAAAGAGAACAAAGAATTCCTATTATTCCTAACGACAATGTCCCACGTTTAGCAATATTCCAGTGGTTTTAGAGAGAGAGGAGAGAGATGGAGGGAGAGAGGATGAGAGAGAAGAAAGGAGAGAGAGAGACGGAGAGAGAGGAGGAGAGGAGAGATGAGAGAGAGAGAAACAGGTTATCATTTTCCATTTCCCATTCTGAGCTAAATGGAACTGTTGGCAAAATGCCACTCAAATGCATTAAACCATTTGTTTCCCAATGATGTTAACATCTATTTCAGACTGCAAATTACGAAATTATGAGCTATTTCCCTAATCATTTATGACTAAGATAACCATATTTGACTTTATCCTGTAAAAAAATAGAATCATATTTTCAAAAAAAAAAATACTGTGAAACCGAAATGAAATTTACTATTTTGTTTTTTTTTATAGACAGGGAAAATATATCCAAACTTAAAGCTAATTAGATAGTTGTATACTTTGTGAAGGAAAAAATCTATTCAAGATTCCACACACACGCACACGCACACACACACACACACACACACACACACACACACACACATATATATATATATATATATATATATATATCTATATTATATATATATACACGGTGTACACCACGTTATGTATGTTAAGGAATATTAGCATTAAGAATGTTATAATATTTTATAAACTGCAAAAAATAAAAATGTCTATGTGTCACGAAGATATGGTATAACTAAGCAGAAACTGCGTGCGAAAGAGTTTTACAAACGATAATACTAAACCGGAGGCCTCCTTTCTTGTATTCAGTCCATAATCACAATAATATTGACGACTGACCCTCCGAATTCTTTCACGGGAGACATATATTACGTGTAAATAAATGCTTACAAAGAAAAAAAACTCGATATCAACTCAATAAACAGAAAATGACAAACAGCGTCTTGGTTTGAATTGAGCGCTTTCCCATCAATGGAGCAATTTACTTTGACACGCGAAGACTCGCACGATAAAGGACGCTCTGGCCAGTCGATTGTATTCAAGAGTAAGTTTATTGCTTAAGGTTATTGCTCGGTCGTTGATGAAGGAAACGTCATTTGCTTTGTATGAATCCGTGGGTCAGTTGTGCAGTAAGCAACATGATTTTATTCCTTCATACAACGGGGAGAGTGGGGCAGTTTATAATTTCTCACAGGAATGGTATTAAGGAATACATAGAATTCTCGATGAGAGAGAGAGAGAGAGAGAGAGAGAGAGAGAGAGAGAGAGAGAGAGAGAGAGAGAGGGGGGGGTGAGAAGGGGAGAGAGAGAGTTTACATATTGGCGAGAAGGGGGCCCACTTTGTTTTGGGTTTAGTCGTCTCTCATTTGAAGCATCCATGGAAAAAATATCTGTTTGTTTTTTTCAAGTTTTCAAATAATGTATATTGTCAGAAACGTATTACAGAAATAAGGTCAATAAAATATCATGGTTTAATATAAATAATATATTTTTCCCTCTGCTTACTCACTTTACGTAAAACGTAATTTAAAAAATTAATTGCATTCTGATTACAAGCATATGCACAAAAATTAAACGGACTTTGAAATGACTCTACAAAGTTGTTACCAATCTAGCGCAGTGTCCAATGATGTAAAATGATCTACCAGCACAACAGTGACCATGGACGCGCTAATGCAACTTCTGTGGAAAAACTTTAACAATAGAAACCTAGGGATGCAAAACATTTGCCGGAATTGGAATGAAAGCTTTCCTATGAAGCAGTTGCTAAGGCTCAATGAGTTTGTATTGGAACATTTACATTTATTTTCAACAAACTCGTTATATCGATTTTTTGTCACAGATATCTAGTTCACTAGTCAACTTCTGTCGCGAGAATAAACATTCCAGAGAATTGATTCAGTCGCCTAGAGCAACCCTACATAAGATTTCCTTTTACTTTTAAGCTTAAATATCCTACAATAATAACCATTTTTTTATCCTACTTTATCTCAGCCTGTTGTTTTCTGATTTATTTTTTTCGAATTTCTCATGAGGAAGCTTTCTTATCAAGTTATTATTATTATTATTATTATTATTATTATTATTATTATTTTATTATTATTATTATTATACATAATAATAATAATAATAATAATAATAATAATAATAATAATAATAATAATAATAATAATACGGTACAAATTGGATCTTAAGCTTTAATCGACAAAAGATACTAAATTGACTCATTCCAGAGAGAGAGAGAGAGAGAGAGAGAGAGAGAGGGGGGGGGGGGGTGCAGACGTCCCTGACCAAAAAGGAATCTAGAATGTGTAATAATAATAATAATAATAATAATAATAATAATAATAATAATAATAACAACAACAACAACAATGTGGCCATTGATCCAGCATTTGTATTGTATGTAAGTAAGTGTTCTTTCTGTAACTACTCCCATATGTATTTAACTTTCAGTAAAACACCCTCTCTCTCTCTCTCTCTCTCTCTCTCTCTCTCTCTCTCTCTCTCTCTCTCTCTCTCCTTCTAGCCTTCAGATATCACAGTCTACCTTGGGAAATAACCCAAGTTCCCACCCAGAAATAAGGTTTCCCTTCCCTAGATGCTATCACGCCTTGCGAGCAGTAAGGAACTTATTTCTACCCTCATCCATGCCTTCCAGAAAATAAGACAGCAGACAGACGTTTCTCCCTGTTCTCCAAAGACTAGGAACTCACTCAGCTTACGTGATACAGGGGGGGGGGGGGGGGGGGGTGGTGGGGGGGGGTGGGGGGGGGGGAAGGTCCCTTGTGTGGGACTACTAGTACCTTTTCGGATTCTCTACCTC
>NC_061103.1:6585369-6602869 GCF_015104395.2 Macrobrachium nipponense | reverse complement strand
ACAAGGCATCTTGTTAAACGAAACAGTGATTTTACAGTACATTTTTAGCACTTAGGCCATAATGAGATATAGATAGTTACTGCTCTTTTTTTCCATAATATATACTCTTCTTCGAATCGACACCAAACCAAACTGACATGACAGCTCAATGCTAAGTGAAGAAGACTTCCTTAGATATGTATCGTAACATGTTAATAATTTTGCATTGCAATACTTCTAAGTTACATGGTTAAGATATTTATACATGAATGATTCCAAATTATATATGCATTTACTAAAATTGTAAATACCAATTAGCCTTACATAGTTGCGCCTCAGCGCCCTCGCATCCAGACCATTCACGCCCACACTGGATTTCCAGCCACCCCTATTCACATTGGCCCCTTGGGTTTGGAAATTCTATTCGCCGTCTTCATAGGGATTTGCTCGCTACGTCCCGTCGTCTTTGAAAACGCTTTGTTTGTTAATCTCGGGGGGTGGGGGGGCACAAGGGCATCAGGCAATTGCAGCCTAGTCCAAGCGAAGGTGAAGGGTTGTGCGTTAGTGCTTCCCATGCAACAAGTGCCATTTTTGGAACGCCTCAGGATTTCGAACAATGTCTGAACTTCTCATTTCAGTAGTCCCGATGTGAAGTGGTTTTCGAATCGTGTTGTATATGGTGTGTAATAAGCCGTGCTCTCTCTCTCTCTCTCTCCCTCTCTCTCTCTGTTAAATGCTAGTCTTTTGACAACCGCAGTTATGTTATTGCTTTAATTCTTGTGTTTATAAATCATAATAATAATAATAATATAATAATAATAATAATAATAATAATAATAAATAATATAATAATAATAATAATAATAATAATAATAATAATAATAATGATAATGATAAAATCTTAATAATAATTATTGTAAATAAATAAATAAAAAGATTAAGTTAGTAATAAGTAAGTAATAAAAAACTAAATAAATAAATAAACAAAGAAATAAATAAAAAAAATAAATATATATCTACATATATATATATATATATATATATATATATATATATATATATATATATATATATATGTATATATATATATATATATAGTATATATATATATATTTTGTATATATATAAAATTTAAACACGTTTCTGATTTTAACACGAGTTTAAGTTTCATCATAGAATCTTTTAAACGCTATCTATAAATCATTCGCTACTGATGCACCCTCCAATACCGTAAGCAATAAATTACTATGAATTGTATTTTGGACTTATTCCAGGCTCTTATCATCCACTAACATCGTTTCGCTTCCATTGTATATCAAGCTCTTCGTGCATTCTGTTTATATTGCATGGTTAATTGACACACCTTGTTAAAATCCATTTTCTTATGTTCTCTTTCTCATGTGACATCCAACCGAATTCTTCATATTGATGTTATGGGTTCTATCTGTTTCATGTGTTCTTTGTTGGTATTTAAGAAAGAAAACAAAAGTTTTCAACGTCCCACTCTGACAGTTAACAAATTTAACTTCAGTGGTGACGTAAAACCCATGTTTGAAGTAAAACTTAAAAGTATTTTCTTAACAAAGTTTGTTTTTGTAACTACATCTAACTTCTTTAAAACCTCGAAATTGTATTGTGCTTATTGTTTCAGTCTCAATGCATTTAAAGAGCTAAGTATTGCGCATGTTAGTAGTTATAGTGCAGAGCAAAAACATATGATTTTGTATCAATTCACTCGTGATTACAAAACATAATAGCTGAAGCAAGAATGATAAAATATTTAAGTTCAATTATAATGTTATTATGGTAAATCCGAAATGAAACTTTAGGGAGATAAAAAGCGAGCTTTATTATGAAAATTCACAAATAAGAAAGACGTGATGGCCAAACAGATTTTCACACTTGTCGGAAAATGAAAAGCGACAGTATATCTGCAAAAAAATAAAAAAATAAAATAAAAAAAACCCTTTGTACAAAAGTGGATAGTGTCCCTGTAAAATTTGAAATGTTGCAGGTTACGGCTTGACATACTTTCCTTTCACTGGGGTCCAGTTTGGTTCTTTAAAAAAAATTAATAAATAATTCTACAAAGCTTTGGTGGGCCGAGGACGTCAGAGTTACGAAAAATAAATTGTAAAGAATGATCATAGAGATATAGAGTTCGCTTGAAATGACGCTTTCTGAGAACGGAGAAAGGACAGGCAGTGAAAAAAGCCCTTTCTGCCCGGAGATGGAGAGATACTGAGGAGAAAATAGAATGATACCAAAGGAAAGTGCTTGTGTGTTATGAGCGAGGGATGCCACGTGTGTGTAACTGTATTCCAAAATTCGCTATTAGAATTTTTGTAGATTTGTGAAGGAGGTATTTCTGAAGACGTTTCTTACAAAAGGTTTGTTGCCTCCCTCATTCAATAAACAAAGTTTTTGATGCTTCATAATGCTACTTCTTTTATCCGTTGGAACTTCCTACAAGGGGAACTTCCTACATGGGGAACTTCATACAAGGGGAACTTCTTGCAAGGGGAACTTCCTAAAAGGGGAACTTCCTACATGGGGAACTTCATACAGGGGGAACTTCCTACTTGGGGAACTTCCTACAAGTGGAACTTCCTACAGGCGGACTTCCTACAAGGGGAACTTCCTACAAGGGGAACTTCCTACATGGGGACTTCCTACAAGGGGAACTTCCTGCATGGTGAAATTCCTACAAGGGGAACTTCCTACATGGGGACGTCCTACATGGGGAACTTCCTACAAGGGGAACTCCCGACAAGGGGAACTTCCTACATGGGAACTTCCTACATGGGGAACTCCCTAAAAGGGGAACTTCCTACATGGGGAACTTCCTACAAGGGGAACTTCTAATATGGGGAACTTCCTTCAAGGGGAACTTCCTTCAAGGGGAACTTCCTACATGGGGACGTCCTACAAGGGGAACTTCCTACATGGGGACGTCCTACATGGGGAACTTCCTACAAGGGGAACTCCCGACAAGGGGAACTTCCTACATGGGAACTTCCTACATGGGGAACTCCCTGAAAGGGGAACTTCCTACATGGGGAACTTCCTACAAGGGGAACTTCCAATATGGGGAACTCCCTTCAAGGGGAACTTCCTACATGGGGAACATCCTACATGTGGAACTTCCCACAAGGGGAACTTCCTACAAGGGGAACTTCCTACATGGAGAACTTCCAACAAGGGGAACTCCCGACAAGGGGAACTTCCTACATGGGGAACTTCCTACAAGGGGAACTTTGTACATGGGAAACTTCCTACAAGGGGAACTTCCTACAAGGGGAACTTCCTACATGGGGAACTTCCAACAAGGGGAACTTCCTACAAGGGGAACTTCCTATTAGGGAACTTCCTACAATGGGAACTTCCTACACGGAGACTTCCTACCAGGGGAACTCCCTACAAGGGGAACTTCCAACATGGGAACTTCCTTCAAGGGGAACTTCCTACAAGGGGAACTTCCAATATGAAGAACTTCCTTCAAGGGGAACTTCCTACATGAAGAACTTTCCACATGAGGAACTTCCTACATGGGGACTTCTTACATGGGGAACTTCCTACATGAGGAACTTAATTTATGGGGAACTTCCTACATGAGGAACTTCCTACAAGGGGAACTTCCTACATGGGGAACATCCTACAAGGGGAACTTCCTACATGGGGAACTTCCTTCAAGGGGAACTCCCTACGTGTGGAACTTCCTATAAGGGGAACTTCCCCCTACTTGGGAACTTCCTAACCAAGAACTCCTTCAAAGGGGAACTTCCTAAGGGGAACTCCTAACAAGGGGAACTTCCTAACATGGTGAACTTCCAACAAGGAACTTCCTTATACAAGGGGAAACTTCCTTACATGGGAACTTTCCTTCAAGGGGAACTTCCTACAAGGTGAACTTCCTCAAGGGGAACTCCTACAAAGGGGACTTTCCTAAAGAACTTCCTTCAAGGGGAACTTCCTACATGGAGAACTTTCCACATGAGGAACTTCCTACATGAGAAACTTAATTTATGGGGAACTTCCTACATGAGGAACTTCCTACATGGGGAACTGCCTTCAAGGGGAACTTCCACATGAGGAACTTCCCACATGGGGAACTTCCTACATGGGGACTTCCTATAAGGGGAACTTCCTACAAGAGGAACTTCCTACATGAGGAACTTCTTTCAAGGGAAATTTCCTACAAGGGGAACTTCCCATATAAGGAACTCCCTACAAGGGGAACTTCCCACACGAGGAACTTCCTACAAGGGGAACTTCCTACAAGGGGAACTTTCTACATGGGAAACTTCGTACAAGGGGAACTTCCTACATGGGGACTTCTTACATGGGGAACTTCCTACATGAGGAACTTAATTTATGGGGAACTTCCTACATGAGGAACTTCCTTCAAGGGGAACTTCCTACAAGGGGAACTTCTTACATATGGAACTTCCTACAAGGAGAACTTCCCATATGGGGAACTTCCTACAAGGGGAACTCCCTACATGGGGAACTTCCTACATGTGAAACTTTCTTCAAGGGAAACTTCCCACATGGGGAACTAACTATAATGGGAACTTCCTACATGGGGAACTTCCTACAAGAGGAACTTCCTACATGGTGAACTTCCTACAAGAGGAACTTCCTACATGGGGAACTTCCTACAAGGGGAACTCCCTACATGGGGAACTTCCTACATGTGAAACTTTCTCAGGGAAACTTCCCACTGGGGAACAAACCTATAATGGGAACTTCTACATGGGGAACTTCTACAAGAGGAACTCCCTACATGTTAACTTCCTTACAAGAGGAAACTTCCTCATGGGAACTTCCTACAAGGGGAACTCCCTACATGGGGAACTTCCTACATGTGAAACTTTCTTCAAGGGGAACTTCCTGCATGGGGAACTTCCTACATGTGAAACTTCCTTCAAGGGGAACTTCCATCACGGGGAACTTCCTACAAGGGGAACTTCCTACATGGGGAACTTCGTACGAAACTCAGAGCAAGGACTGGATTAATTGAAGGCTGCAAGTACTGTAAACTATGATCCAAATAGCCCTCATACGTGTAATTTCTCCAAGCTTCTTAATACTCGAACATAACTCTCTATGCATCTTGATAGTTACAATAACTGTGATAATTTTGCTCCAGACTAAATATTATCCTACTTTTAACTTTAAGCCATACTAAGGACTAATATTGTTTAAGGATGCATTTTAAAAATAAGTTCATAACATTGCTTTTTGAGTTACAATTGCTTATGGAAATGTAGCTCATATCGATGATGGCATGTTTAAATATTCATCCTGACATTTCTTCATGTGTAAGAAAAGGTCAGCCGTCGTTTCTGATTCTGCCATTTAGATCTTCTCAACATTCATTAAGTATTAAAATGTTGCATTATTAAGACGTTATTGACTCATCTCATTTTCTCTGGCATCGTAGCAACTAAGGGCAATGATGTAATTAGGGCGTGGGCCACGTTCAAATGTCATTCTGAACAGAAACTTCACGAAGTTTGGGATGCCTCCATTCTTGATTAAGACGAAGTTTAGACCCATTGGTAACTTGTTTTGCATTTTAAAGTTTAACAGTAAAATGGTAGGTTACAAAATCCAGTTTTTCAGTTTCACACTTTTTTTCCCATCAAATAATGAAACGTTCTCCTCAAACATAAGCTTCATAATCAATGTGGAGAAAGAGAGAGAAAGAGAGAGAGAGAGAGAGAGAGAGAGAGAGAGAGAGAGAGAGAGAGGGGAGGGTAACGTAGTAACTTGCTAGTATCTTGAGGATGGGTTCAGCAAAGTTTTCATTTCTAATTTATAATATTTTCGCCAGTTTTGTCTTATAAAACGAATAGAAATCATTAATTATTTGTTTAACTGTTTCTTTAATGACTGATTCACGTTTAGCAGGGTGAGGTTCCGCGTCTTGGTATATATATATATATATAGTATTTCGTGATTTCCAGATTGCCAATTTTGAGAATTTTGTTTATTTTATTAAGCGTATAGAAAGTATTCCCCGTTCATTTACCCGTTTCTTTACATATTCATTCACGTTTAACTATACTCTGTTTTTTTTCCATCTGTCCATCCGCCTGTGGTGTTTTCGTATGGTAACACTGCGTCCCAGGCTTTAAATAGTTACGCTATGAGTAAGTTTTAGGTAAATAAAAGGATATCTGGGTGTACATTTGCAATTGAAAAATGTTTTAATAATTTACTGTATTCGAATTACACCGTTAATATTCAAAATAGGACATTATTATAATTGTTGAATGTAAGCAGAATGTAACTATCTAGAGCCCGGGACGGAGTGTTACCATACGCAAACACCACAGGCGGGAGGACAGATAGAAAAAAACAGAGTATAGGTGAGGACCCATCCTATGGCATATCTCATTTCGTAATTTCCTTCCACGACCAGTTTTCTCCTATTAAACGAATCTAACATACTCATGATACTTTTCACTTTTTCTCTCGTCGTCGCATCACTTTTTAACTAGGCGAGCTTCCATCCCTTGGCATATTTTATTTCCGCATGTTTTTTTTCCTGATTTATTTTTCTGTCATGCGAATGGGGAACGGCGGATCTCGAATCCAGTCATGAAATCCAGCCGATGCAAGTTCCCCAATCGATGTCAATTTGGGCCGCACATGATCAGATAGCGAATGGGATTCCGAGAAATCTCGGACTGACTTGCCGGGGGAAAGTCTGCCATTTGCCATTATGTAATCTCGGTTCCTCCCTCGGTTGGTCGGACCGGGTTCATGTCTCAGACGAAAATAAATCTGTCTCATTATTCCATAATGGACGTCCCTAGTTTGTGGGTCATAATAATTCCATACGGCCATCAATCAGGACAAAAATCTTGTTTTCAAAACGTTAAGTTAAATGTTTATTATATCACAATTTAAATAAATTAGAAATGACCTCACAATATAGTAAAAATCAATGGAGGTATGAACTGTATACATTTGGCCCAAATATTGCATTATATGCATCAATTCTCTAATCAGGTCTATTGACTGATATCATTATTTACCATTCGTTCAACATATGATCGCTGGAAAGAGATTCATTCAACGTAAAACTAACTACGGATAATTACATCCTGAAAATTTATAAGATTATTTTCGTGCAACAGAAGCTATTTAGGCAAGGAATTAGTCTCCCACAAACCTATTAGACAGCAATCCTAATTTTTGAAAAATCCTTTCTTTTTAGTGAATAATACAGCGATTATTTAAACTGCCAAGCTCAGAACAACGCCTTTAATAAAACTAATAATGTTTATATCAAACCGTTATTCACATTGCGAGCTTAAATATTGTTGCACGTCTCGAGAACCGTTAGAATAGCTTAGATTCAGCAAATTGCAGCTTGCATAAAGCCGCTTATCAACCAGAGAGGCGAGAATAATTGGGTTACCTGCTGACTTCATTGTCAGAGAGAGAGAGAGAGAGAGAGAGAGAGAGAGAGAGAGAGAGAGAGAGAGAGAGAGAGAGCAGTAAGGCTGGGAAGTGGGCCGAGGGGTAGTGGTATTGGGTGGGTGAGGCGGGCAGGGCATTCGATTGCAGATTCGGTACCTTTAGAATATTGAAAACCTGAATACTAGCGATACATATAACGGGGTTGTTGAGAGTAAAAAATTAATGAATAAAATAACATAAAATTAATTAATTAATAAACACCACCTTGCGTGACTGGCGAATTTGTCAGCCTTGAATATGTTCTATAATACTTTTGCAGTCAGAATACACCCATCCTTCCTTTATTCGATCCATTTTCATTATTTTCGTTGTCATGGAAGGTTTTTAATAAGCCTAAATAATGCTAGAGTTCTGCTTTTTTTTTCGTCATTGCTAAGGGGTAATCACGTAGAATCAGAATACTTTAATTCATTGACAAAGCCACTTGACTAATCATAACAAGCTGTGCCAAGGACATAGTAAACAATGCGAAAATAATAATAATAATAATAATAATAATAATAATAATAATAATAATAATAATAATAATAATAATAATAATAATAATAATGTGAAAGTAAATCCACAATAGTATGCCTGTTTGATTTTTTTATATTTAAAATATAGAGCTGTATATATTTTTAATAAATGATAAAATCAAATAGGCATCCCACTGTGGATTTACTTTCCCAGTTTATTGACTCATCTGATTATGAGTTTTCTTCAAGTAATAATAGTGATAATAATAATAATCACTCATTGATGTCGCAGTTACCATGGGACACCAAAGTTGAAGAGAAAGAGAGGGAAAAAAATGGATAGGTATCAAGATCTGAAAATAGAAATAAGAAGGATATGGTATGCCAGTGGAAATCGTACCCATAATCATAGGGGCACTAGGCACGATCCCAAGATCCCTGAAAAGGAATCTAGAAAAACTAGACGCTGAAGTAGCTCCAGGACTCATGCAGAAGAGTGTGATCCTTGAAACGGCGCACATAGTAAGAAAAGCGATGGACTCCTAAGGAGGCAGGATGCAACCCGAAACCCCACACTATAAATACCACCCAGTTCGAATTGGAAGACTGTGATAGAGCAAAAAAAAAAAAATAAAAAAATAAAAAATATATATATATATATATATATATATATATATATATATATATATATATATATATATATATATATATATATAATAATGAATAATAATAATAATAATAATAATAATAATAATGATTAGTAGCAGAAGATGATGGGGATTCGAACACCAACACCACCGTCACAACCAACCCACAGAAACCAAAACAGCAACCTCCTTGGAAAAGGCGCCTGGAAAAGCAAATCATGGTGATGAGATCTGACTTGAGTAAACTGAAAGAGATGGCAGAAAAAAGGCTAAGAAGCAAGAAAACAAGGGAGGAACTCAACGAGAAATACAAAGTACAAGAGAGGGGACTAAACAACACAATAGAAGATGTAAAACAGAGGCTTAAGGCCAAAGCACACAAGATCCAACGGTACATGAACAGGAATAAGGGATACCAACAGAACAAACTATTCGGAACCAACAGAAAAGACTATACAGCCACTAAGAGGGAAGACAACCACCCAGAAATTCCTGAAGCCGAACCAAGTAAGAGACTCTGGGAAAAAACATATGGAGCAATCCGGTATCACACAACAAACATGCAACATGGCTCCAGGAAGTCAAGGAAGAAGAAAACAGGGAGAATAAAACAAAGATTCACAGAGATCACGACAGACACAGTCAGACACCAACTAAAGAAAATGCCAAACTGGATGAAGTCCATGGATACTGGCTCAAAAACTTCAAGGCCCTACACCCACGAATAGCAGAACAACTCCAGCATGTATCTCAAATCACCAAGCACCCAAATGGATGACCACAGGAAAAACATCCTTAGTACAAAAAGACAAGAGTAAGGGAAATATAGCCAGTAACTACAGGCCTATCACCTGCCTACCAATAATGTGGAAGTTACTAACAGGTATCATCAGTGAAAGGCTATACAACTACCTAGAGGAGACAAACACCATCCCCTACCAACAGAAAGGCTGCAGAAGGAAGTGTAGGGGCACAAAAGACCAGCTCCTGATAGACAAAATGGTAATGAAGAACAGTAGGAGAAGGAAAACCAACTTAAGCATGGCATGGATAGACTATAAGAAAGCCTTCGACATGATACCACACACATGGCTAATAGAATGCCTGAAAATATATGGGGCACAGGAAAATACCATCAGCTTCCTCAAAAATACAATGTGCAACTGGAATACAATACTTACAAGCTCTGGAATAAAACTAACGGAGGCTAATATCAAGAGAGGGATCTTCTAGGGCGACTCACTGTCCCCACTACTCTTCGTAGTAGCCATGATTCCCATGACAAAAGTACTACAGAAGATGGATGCCGGGTACCAACTCAAGAAAAGAGGCAACAAAATCAACCATCTGATGTTCATGGACGACATCAAGCTGTATGGTAAGAGCATCCAAGGAAATAGATACCTAATCCAGACTGTAAGGATTGTATCTGGGGACATCAGAATGGAGTTTGGAATAGAAAAATGCGTTTCGCCTTAGTCAACATACAAAAAGGCAAAAGTAACGAGAACTGAAGGGATAAAAGCTACCAGATGGGAGCTAAGCAACATCAACACATAGATGAGACAGGATACAAATACCTGGGGAATAATGGAAGGAGGAGATATAAAACACCAAGAGATGAAAGGACACGATCAGGAAAGAATATATGCAGAGACTCAGGCGATACTCAAGTCAAAACTCAATGGTGGAAAATATGATAAAAGCCATAAACACATGGGCAGTGCCAGTAATCAGATACAGCGCAGGAATAGTCGAATGGACGAAGGCAGAACTCCGCACCATAGATCAGAAAACCAGGAAACATATGACAATACACAAGGCACTACACCCAAGAGCAAATACGGGACAGACTATACATAACACGAAAGGAAGGAGGGAGAGGACTACTAAGTATAGAGGACTGCGTCAACATTGAAAAACAGAGCACTGGGGCAATATCTGAAAACCAGTGAAGACGAGTGGCTAAAGAGTGCATGGGAAGAAGGACTAATAAAAGTAGACGAAGACCCAGAAATATACAGACAGAGACAGAGAAAGAGAAAGACAGAGACCTGGACTGGCACAACAAACCAATGCAACGGACAATACATGAGACAGACTAAAGAACTAGCCAGCGATGACAATTGGCAATGGCTACAGAGGTGGAGAGCTAAAGAAGGAAACTGAAGGATGATAACAGCGGCACAAGATCAGGCCCTAAGAACCAGATATGTTCAAAGTACGATAGACGGAAATAACATCTCTCCCATATGTAGGAAGTGCAATACGAAAAATGAAACCATAAACCACATAGCAAGTGAATGCCCGGCACTTGCACAGAACCAGTACAAAAAGAGGCATGATTCAGTGGCAAAAGCCCTCCACTGGAGCCTGTGCAAGAAACATCAGCTACCTTGCAGTAATAAGTGGTACGAGCACCTACCTGAGGGAGTGATAGAAAACGATCAGGCAAAGATCCTCTGGGACTATGGTATCAGAAACGGATAGGGTGATACGTGCAAATAGACCAGACGTGACGTTGATTGACAAAGTCAAGAAGAAAGTATCACTCATTGATGTCGCAATACCATGGGACACCAGAGTTGAAGAGAAAGAGAGGGAAAAAAATGGATAGTATCAAGATCTGAAAATAGAAATAAGAAGGATATGGGATATGCCAGTGGAAATCGTACCCATAATCATAGGAGCACTAGGCACGATCCCAAGATCCCTGAAAAGGAATCTAGAAAAACTAGAGGCTGAAGTAGCTCCAGGTCTCATGCAGAAGAGTGTGATCATAGAAACGGCACACATAGTAAGAAAAGTGATGGACTCCTAAGGAGGCAGGATGCAACCCGGAACCCCACACTATAAATACCACCCAGTCGAATGGAGGACTGTGATAGAGCAAAAAAAAAAAAAAAAAAAAAAAAAAAAAAAAAAAAAAAAAAAAAAGAAAAAAAAAAAAAAAAAAAAAAAAAAAAAAAAAAAATAATAATAATAATAATAATAATAATAATAATTTTCAAGAGGCCCACAATAATAAAAATTGTTGCGAACTCGTGTATAATCAAAAAACCCTTTAAAGGGTTTTTAAATCATACACGAACTCTCAACATATTATTGTGGACATTTTGGAAACTTTATATATACTCGCGATAGAGAGTTTTTCTAACTAGTAATAATAATAATAATAATAATAATAATAATGATAATAATAATAATAATAATAATATAATAATAATAATAATAATAATAATAATAATAATAATAATAATAATGATAATAATAATAACAATAATAATAATAATAATAATAATAATAATAATAATAATAATAATAATAATAATAATAATAATAATAATAATAATAATAATTCACTCTTATACTCTGCTATATCTTCCCATGAGTTCACGCTCTATACCCTCACTTATTCTCATACGATTTACGAGATATTCTGGTGTCTTTATTTTACCTCTGTCTGCAGAAGTCAGGTGGATGATCTAGTAATCACCTGATGCCCAGTTTTACGATTCAATTTGCAGTACATAATTAGGTTTGTTTCTGCGGCATCATTCTCTCCATTCATCAAATTTAATACCCCGCGTATTTGGGTTTCCAGTACCCTTCTTATTACATATGCAAATTGCTCATCTAATATGGTAATTCTCTACCGATATGGAATTTCTACCGAATTAGGTAATGCGAATGACTCGCTTCGTCAGAAGTATTTCGAACTCGAATTGGGTCATTACGATTTGTGGGGGGGAAAAAGGCATCAAAGCAATACGCGAATTTAAAATGATACACAAGAGTCGTACTATTTGATCCGAAACTAATCTCAGGGTACGAGTAACGTAAGGGTCTTTATCTCATACGCTCCGTGATGACTGGCGACATGTAATGGACCTGTTTTTCTTCATCATCAGTCGTTCACTTTTTCGAAAGTCATAATTAAATTGAAGATGAAAAAACGACACACCTGGTTCTGATTACCCGGAGAAACTGATGGGATTATGCAGGTGACTTTTACGGGCGGGATGAAAGACTCATGAGGTGGGAATTATGCAAAGACCTTTTCAGCATAATGATGGGAAATCCCACTCGGTGAATTCGAGAGGAAACTGCAGGAACACAATTGGTAATTTCTCATAAATTCATAAATTTCCAGGACGCGAAAGAAGATTTTGAGATAACGAAGATCGTGAGATAAAAATACAACTACGAATAAATCTTCTGAAATTGAGGTAACGGAGGCACATTAAAACAAATGAGTGTTCCTAAAACCGAAATGGAAAATACGAATAGTTCAGTTATAGGGTTGATATAAGCACTCTTTTAAACTACGGAAGAGATTGAAACCCAAAATGGAAAATACATATAGTACAGTTATAGGGTTGATATAAGCACTCTTTTAAACTACGGAAGAGATTGAAACCCAAAATGGAAAATACATATAGTACAGTTATAGGGTTGATATAAGCACTCTTTTAAACTACGGAAGAGATTGAAACCCAAAATGGAAAATACATATAGTACAGTTATAGGGTTGATATAAGCACTCTTTTAAACTACGGAAGAGATTGAAACCAAAATGGAAAATACGTATAGTACAGTTATAGGGTTGATATAAGCTCTCTTTTAAACTATGGAAGAGTTGGAAAGGAGACGTTGATCACTGCATTCCTGATGCATTTCGTTGTATTCATGCAATACTTCTTATTTAAAATTAGAACGCGAGCAAGCAATCTATATTTATCTCAATATACATCAATGTAAAGATATTTTCCCCTAAGCTTTTCGTAATCTATTTTTTTATCTCTACTTGAATGTGGCTCATTGAGGCTTTCCAAGCTGTTAATTTCTTAGCTTCAATTCTCGTGAACATGGAATATAACAGACTAGATAATCGTGTATCTGAAACATCATCAATTTCTTTCCCTTAGTTCTTGTTATTCACCCCTCTTGTTTTTTTTAATCTCTCTATAATCCCCAGATACTGCTCTGAACAGATTCCCGAAGTTAAATCCTTCAAAGGCTTCGTTCTGCAACACTTTCTAAAGGAGAATTACCCAATGACATTAGCCTCCTATTCCTTCAGTGCCCGTTAGTTAGCCAGTTTTCTCAACAACCTACAAATGAATTGCGAATATTCATCACCCTCGAAGTTTTGATCCAATTACCCTAAAGTTGAGACCCTTAATTTAGTTGAACTTAACTTTTTAAGCCCATTTTGAACAGATTAATCCCTTGGTCTTGCGTCAGAGCACCGCCTCACTCCAAGGTGCCTGATCGGAGTTTATAATGAATTTGAAGAGTTTCTGTTGGTTTATATTCATTACGATATTAGAGTTATTCTATGGATGTGCCCTTGATATACAAATGTTTAAAGAGCACTTCACAGCGCTTTGAATGCAAAGGCTAATATTATATATATATAATATATATATATATATATATATGTATATATATATATATATATATGATATATATCTATATATCTAGATATATATAGATCTAGATATGAGATATATATATATATATATATATAGAGAGATATATATATATATCATATATAGATGCTATATATATATATAGATATATATATGATATATATATATATATATATATATATATATATCTATATATATCTATATATATCTATATATAGATATATATATATATATATATATATATATATATATATATATATATATATATCGATATATATATATAGATATATATATATCTATATATATATATATATCTATATATAGATATATGATATAGATATATATATATATATATATATATATGTATATATATCTATATTATATCTATCTATAGATATATATATATATATATATATATATATATATATATATATATATAGATATATATATATATATATATATATATATATATATATATATATATATATATATATATATATCTATATATATATAGATATAGATATATATATATATATATATATATTATATATATATATATCTATATATATATATAGATATATATGAATAATTATCACATCGAACCGTGATCCATTTATATATCAATTCAAGCTACAAATGTCCTTTAATAACTAAATTCACTTTACCTCCCAAATGATATTTTTTCATATATGTTCGAAGGGAATTTTTTTTTTTTTTTTAGTTGATATAATTTCGTCCCCCCATGGGATCGAACCACCGTCCAGGCGGACGGGACGAAATCAGGACAGTCAGTGACGCTATCCAATCAGCTGATTGGATAGCGTCACTGACTATCCTGATTTCGTCCGTGTCCACTTGGACGGTTGTTCGATCCCATGGGGGACGAAATTATTATCAACTAAAAAAAAAAAAAAAATTCCCCTTCGGTACATATATGAAAATATATCATTTGGGAGGTAAAGTGAAATTTAGATATTAAAGGCATTTGTAGCTTGAATTGATTATAGATAGTATATATATATATATAGATATATATATATAGATAGATGATATATATATATATATACTGTATACTTTTATTATATATATATAGATATAGATATATCAATATATATATATATATATTATTTGATTGATATAGATATATATATATATATATATTATATATATATATATATATATATATATATATATATATATATATATTATATGACGGATATATATATATATATATATAATATATATATATATATATATATATATATCTATATATATATCTATATATATCTAATATATAATAGTATATATATATATACTATGTATATATATATTATGATATATCTATATGGTATATATATAACTATATATATATATATATAGATATATATATGTATATATAGAGATATATATATATATATATATACATATATATATATATATATATCAATATATAGTATTATATATGTTATTATATATACATATATTAAGATACATATATATATATATAATATATATGTATATATATATCTATATATATATATATATATATATATATTATACCATATATATATATATATATATATATATTAATATATATATATATATATATATATCATGAATAAGCGAACAAACCAAACAATAATGCTAACGATGATTAATGCTAAAAGCTTCCAAAAAATTAATACGGCCCCACAAACAAACTTAGTACTCATTTATTAACGAAAGAGTGATTAATAATCAGCGATGAAGATAATGGTGATTAACGCAAAAAAAATCTGAAATAATTACACAAAACATTCAGAACATTATATTGCCACACCTAGTTAACAAAACATTATGTATGTTAAATAATATAATTCACCCTCGTGAAAAATGGTTAATGGCTAATGTAATGACTCTGAAAAATTATAAATGGTAAATAAAACGATAACTGAATACAATATTTGCGTTTGATGGATAGAAGGGCATATCAAAAGATAGATAATGACCTGAATACAGTTGCACTCACCAAGATATAAGACGTCCTTCTATTTTTCATTTGTAGGGAGGTCAGATGCTCTAATCCACAGGGAAGCAGGGGCATTCAGAATAACCTTTTGAATCCAATCTCATATTCAGAGCGAGTTTCTGGGGAACATTCCACCGGAACCGTCAATAATGACAATCCTTGAATTTCAGCGAGAAAGCTGTTCAGTGCTGAAGTCAATTTGCAAATGAACTCGAATATTATACAAGATAGTTTATTTGGTAAGTCCCACCCGTCCTTCATAAAAAGTAGAAGAGTCTTATAATGCAACTAAGAATTAGAGTAAAGGTAAGAATCTTTTGTACGTACTTAAACGGAGTTGAGAATTGCTGGAAGTGAACATTGCATTATAAGAATTACTGATTTTGAAGGAAAGGGAAACTAGAATTGTGACATTTCAGTCCGCCAATCCCCCATTTTGATGTGAAGCTCAAGTAATCAGTAATGATCCAGGATCCAAGCTTAAGAAAGAAGCCACGTCAATGAAATCGATAGTTTAATGCATTTGCTACATTGAGAGAAATTAAAATGCTTTTCCATGAACAATTCTGGCTGAAAGCATTCGTTAGGAAAATTTAAAATAACAGGATTTAAGAGCGATGAAAAAAATAATGCCAAGGACACCATCGATTATTTTTTCCACGCCTCCGAACTGACCACGAGTGCGAAAAAAAGGAAAGTGCTTTTAATGACCCTTTATTGAATAACATGACGAAATGTTTATTGTTAGCGAGGAAAACAAATGGCATAATGGATCAAAGACAATGATATAATTCTGCAAGAGCCCATTAGTCAACGACGAAAATTTCACAGCCTCGGATGCCAATCTTTTGAAAACTTTTTCTTGGAAGGGTAACTTTGCCATGGGAGTGAAAATAATAATTATAAACAATTGCGACCTACATTCTCTAATGATTTCCTTTGATGCCATTGGTCTCACATCGCTGGAAAAATAGATTCCACATTCTGTTTATCAACGCAAAATAAAATAAGGGTCGATTGAATTTGCTCCAGTGCGTAAAACATTCAACTTCAAATGAATGCGATTTCATCATTTATTTGAATAAGCAGCCACGATTATTTGCGATTCAAGAAGACTTTTGGGTTAGATTTAAAACTGGGGCATTTTAAAGCGAATGAATCAGAATTATTAATGGAAATAGGAAACAATGTGCATGTATTCATTTCTGTTTTCTTGGTTTTTTTCTAAACAACAAAGGGATGACATGATTATCTGGTTCTGTATTATTTACACGCGTTTCTGTCAGAGAGAGAGAGAGAGAGAGAGAGAGAGAGAGAGAGAGAGAGAGAGAACATTCCTAAAAGTTCCCTATTACCGAGAACTTCGCAGACTGGGTCTCCTAATTAACTCATTTAACATATTAGATTCCTTAACATTTCCCCAATTTCATCTTTGCAAAAAGGTGCCTTTAAAATATAATTCTTATAATTCACGTT
>NC_061103.1:6569081-6577369 GCF_015104395.2 Macrobrachium nipponense | reverse complement strand
GGTTTCGAACCTTGGCTTCATAACGAACAGTTACTCCCAAGGTAAAGATCATATATATACATATATATAATATATATATATATATATATATATATATATATATGTATATATATATATATATATATATATGTGTGTGTGTGTGTGTGTGTGTGTGTGTGTAGTATATATAATAATATATATATATATATATATATATATATATATATATATAAATGTATATATAACATTCATTGAATAGAATGGCTTTCTCACTGTTAACCAGCTTTTTTAAAATTGCTTCATATTTTCTAATTATTTTCTTTACTTCATTGTTCAGGTTACTAATGGACACATAATGGGGTTCTTCCATTTACTCCAGTATTTTTACACGCGACAGCTGTATCGTCAACCTATACGTATTGACGTTTCAAGCGTACTGATACAAATATGTTGTTTTTGATTTAGCTGACCTTGTGTCAGCACGGGCTCTTGCTCACAGAGCAGCCCGTAACTACAAATATGAGCCTACATGCGTTTGTGACGTCATGAGGACGGAAAGGTAGTACAATTGCCAGTTTTAAGTATTTACAAAAGACTATAGTGAAACATAAAATAAGACAAATAAATAAATATGTTAACAACAGAAATTATATAAAAAAAAGTTGAAAGTAAGTTATTATATACACATATATAAATATATAATTAATTACATATATGTTTAATTCACTGAAAGTCAGTGTGCGTCCTGTCCGCTGAGGAGTGTGGAGGGCTTGGGGTTCCACGCGGTTGAAGGACTGCCTCCTACACGAGGGCAAGGAACGGTCTGCCTCACCGTTGGATGTTAAGGCTGGGACGTTGCATTGCGATGCTGACTGCTTCTGATATCAATAAACGATTGTAGTTGCCTTCCATGTGTATTATTTTGGTGTTTGTGAGAAGTTCTTGTAATGATGGTTTTTTATTGTGGGTATCCACAAAGTGCTGATGAATGGCTCCTTGGTTTCTGTGGGCCTGCATGCGACGTTTGAGTGTGGTGGTTGTGTGTCCGATATAGCATTTTTGGGGGGACTGACATTGCTCGTCAGCACAGACAAAACTTGTATACTATATCAGATTTAACCTCTTTCTCCGTCGATGGGGCGTACTATTTTTCATTACCAAAGAGGCCGTAAGGTTTGGTTTGCAGTAAATCCTTGCTGTTATTTTGTTATATGGCGCTAGGGGGGTGCCGTTCCTCTTCGCAGTATACCAAGGATGGTCTTTCCTTTCATCTTCGTGGTGTTTGTTGTATGGTATCTGATGGTATATCACTATTTCTTTGTCTTTGTCTTGTGTGTTGTTCCTCGGGGTCGGATTATGGAAAGCCTCAAATCTCTTTTTGACAACTTGCTGGGATCATGTCATCTGGATATCCGTTATTTGTGAGCAGCTGTTGAACTCTGTGATTTCTTCGTTAGTCGCTTTTTTCACGTGGAACAGTGTGTTATGGCGCGTTTATGTATGCATTTACCACAGATCGTTTATTTTATGCATCAGGGCATTCTCCTCTAGCATTTAAGCATCTTCCAGCGTCTGTTCTTTTTAGTGTATACGGTGGTATTGTATTTGTGTTCTTTTGGGTCACAAGTACGCCCAAGAAAGGGAGCATCTTCTCATCACTTCTTTCTACCGTAAAATTTAATGTAGAATTTGCTTGGAGTTTATTTACTAATTCTTCTATGTCATTGTCGCCCTTTGTTGTGATAAAAGAAAGTATCATCAATATATCTCCCATAGATTCTGGGTTTTGGGTGTTCTCAAATGTGACCTCTTCTGTGTGTGCCATGTATGCGTTTGCGAAAAGAACCCGAGGGGGGAACCCATTGCACGCCGTCCTTTTGTCGATATATTTCGCCCCTATGTGAGAGGAATGGGGCTTCCTTTGTTCATGCTTCCAGCATCTCTTTTAAGATTTTTTCGGGGATCGGTAATGGTGGTTGCTCAGAGCGGTATATCTTGTCCATGATGATTTGTATTGTTTCATCCACTGGTACGTTAGTAAATAAACTTTCAACGTCCAGGGATGCTATGTCTTCGTCGGGTGCGGTGTCTTGCAGTAGGTCGATGAATTCCGTCGATGATTTTAGCGAGAAACGTTGAGGGAATGTACGGCGTTTATAATTTCGTTCAATTTCTTAGCAACTTTATACATGGGGGATGTCATTTGGGATATAATGGGCCGTAGCGGGTTTCCCTGTTTTGTGAATCTTGACTGTGCCGTAGCAGTATCCGGGTGCAAAGTCTCCGATGATTTTGGAAAGCTTACTGTTCTCTCTCTTTTGTTCGCTTTTTTCTGTTAGTCTCATCATTTTCTTTTTGAGGTCATTTGTTGGGTCTTTTTTCAAGTGGCTGAAACTTATTATTATCACTTAGTTATATTATCCATTTTGGTGTCGTATTCATCTCTATTCATTATGACGTACACTGCAGTTTTATCTCCTTTGCGTATTATTATGGTTTCGTGTTCTCTCAGTTCTTTTGCTGCTTTTTTTAACTGTGGACTGACTATGCGACTAAAGTAGTTACCACGTGTTCTATTGGCCTCACCCAGTAATTCAGCGATGCACTCTTGTTTAAGTTCGATTTTGCGTTCTTCTTTTAGTCGCAGTAGTAGTTTATCGATTAATACTTCTGTATTAATCCTCTTGGATTCAGGGTGTGGTTTTCGTATGTAATGGCAGTTCAGGCCTAGATTTAGTAACTGCTTTTGGTGTTCACTCAACTCTATTCCTGATAGGTTAATATACCCGGCTTTTTTCTCTTCGTTTTTCACTGGTCCACCGTTTAATATCAGAAGCTTTTTTGCTATGCCTTGCACTGACTATTTTCGAATGCTTTTCTATTTCTTCTTTTTCCACTTGATGTTGCACAGCACATTGGGTCTCTGTGGTAGTAGTATTACAGAATTCACTCCACTTTGTTGCTGCTTCTTCTTTGCAGTTTGGTGATCTTTACTGGAGTAAATGGAAGAACCCATTATGTGTCCATTAGTAACCTGTTAACAATGTAGTAAAGAAAATAATTAGAAAATATGAAGCAATTTCAAAAAAAGCGTGGTTAACAGTGAGAAAGCCATTCTATTCAATCATCGACGAATTCATCGACCTACTGCAAGACACCGCACCCGACGAAGACCATAGCATCCCTGGACGTTGAAAGTTTATTTACTAACGTACCAGTGGATGAAACAATACAAATCATCATGGACATATACCGCTCTGAGCAACCACCATTACCGATCCCCGAAAAAATCTTAAAAGAGATGCTGGAAGCATGAACAAAGGAAGCCCCATTCCTCTCACATAGGGGCGAAATATATCGACAAAAGGACGGCGTGGCAATGGGTTTGCCCCCCTCGGGGTTCTTTTCGCAAACGCATACATGGCACATACAGAAGAGGTCACATTTGAAGAACACCCAAAACCCAGAATCTATGGGAGATATATTGATGATATCTTTATCACAACAAAGGGCGACAATGACATAGAAGAATTAGTAAATAAACTCCAAGCAAATTCTACATTAAATTTACGGTAGAAAGAAGTGATGAGAAGATGCTCCCTTTCTGGGCGTACTTGTGACCCAAAAGAACAACAAATACAATACCACCAGTATACACTAAAAAAGACAGAGCCTGGAAGATGCTTAAATGCTAGAGGAGAATGCCCTGATGCATATAAACGATCTGTGGTAAATGCATACATAAAACGCGCCATAACACACTGTTCCAGTGGAAAGCGACTAACGAAGAAATCAACAGAGTTCAACAGCTGCTCACAAATAACGGATATCCAGATGACATGATCCAGCAAGTTGTCAAAAAGAGATTAGAGGCTTTCCATAATCCGACCCCGAGAACAACAACACAAGACAAAAGACAAGAAATAGTGATATACCATCAGATACCATAACAACAAAACACCACGAAGATGAAAGGAAAGCCATCCTTGGTATACTGCGAAGAGGAACCACCCCCCCTAGCGCCATATAACAAAATAACAGCAAGGATTTACTGCAAACCAAACCTTACGGCCTCTTTGGTAATGAAAAATAGTACGGCCCCATCGACGGAGAAAGAGGTTTTAAATCTGATATAGTATACAAGTTTGTCTGTGCTGACGAGAATGTCAGTCAGTCCCCCCCAAAAAATGCTATATCGGACACACAACACCACACTCAAACGTCGCATGCAGGCCCACAGAAACCAAGGAGCCATTCATCAGCACTTTGTGGATACCCACAATAAAAAACCATCATTACAAGAAACTTCTCACAAACACCAAAATAATACACATGGAAGGCAACTACAATCGTTTATTGATATCAGAAGCAGTCAGCATCGCAATGCAAACGTCCCAGCCTTAACATCCAACGTGAGGCAGACCGTTCCTTGCCCTCGTGTAGGAGGCAGTCCTTCAACCGCGTGGAACAAAGCCTCCACACGCGGACAGGAGCGCACACTGACTTTCAGTGAATTAAACATATATGTAATAATATATTTATGTATAATGTGTATATAATAACTTACTTTCAACTTTTTTTTATATAATTTCTGTTGTTAACATATTTTATTTATTTGTCTTATTTTATGTTTCACTATAGTCTTTTGTAAATACTTAAAACTAGGTATCTGGCAATTGTACTACCTTTCCGTCCTCATGACGTCACAAAAACGCATGTAGGCTCTATTTGTAGTTACGGGCTGCTCTGTGAGCAAGAGCCCGTGCTGACACAAGGTCAGCTAAATCAAAAACAACATATTTGTATCAGTACGCTTGAAAACGTCAATACGTATAGGTTGACGAAACAGCGGTTCGCGTGTAAAAATATCTGGAGTAAATGGAAGAACCCATTATGTGTCCATTAGTAACCTGAACAATGAAGTAAAGAAAATAATTAGAAAATATGAAGCAATTTCAAAAAAGCTGGTTAACAGTGAGAAAGCCATTCTATTCAATGAATGTTGTATCCGTGAAAAATTGAAAATTGTGCCCTAGAAGTATTAAATGTATATGATTATATATATATATATATATATATATATATATATATATATATATATATATATATATATATATATATATATCCTAACTTGAATTAATTAACCAATATGTAATAATACCTGAAACCTACGAATGTTAAAATATAAACATGAATATAAAACATAATCATTCGCTCCAAATTAAAGTCCCTTGCCTTTAATAAATTTTTAATAAGTCATTATTTGTCACCTTTTCAATTTCCCAAGATGAAGGATCAAGACGGGACAACGCAACCTTAATAAGCTGAATCTTTGCCCCTCCGGAGTCGCCAAAAGAACCTTTGTGTATTCTCCCTCCTTCAATTTACTCGCGCAGGAATTTCAGATATATATTAGAGTCGTTGCACAACTCAAGAGTTTTGTCTAAATCTTTATCGCTCCTCTTGCCTCGCGGCTGGAATGTCAGCCAATTCAATTTTGGTTTGAAAAATGTTCACGTGTTTCGTACCTTTACCCGTGAGTGGCTGCGTTTTGCTGCGCGATTTTGATGTTTGTGTGGGTGTGTGTGTATGTGTGTGTGTGCTTTTGTGTATGTGTTTTTCTTATATATGCTGACTTTGTGTTTATCATCATAATGCGCAACACACTTTGTTAAAGGAAAAATAAATGTTTGAATAATACCATCATTTCAGGGTAAAACTTACTGTTTAGGTTGTCAGAATTTTAAAGGTGCTGATCTTTTTTCTACCATTAACAGTTATATCTGGATAAAATAACAACTTGTTCATAACAGAATAGAAAGCATCATCCTGGCCCCACAACGTCCCCCCCCCCCCCCCCCCCCCCCCACACCCCCCCCCCCCCCCCCCCCCCCCCACCCTTCTCTCTCTCTCTCTCTCTCTCTCTCTCTCCTCTCTCTCTCTCTCTCGGTATATGCATGAAGTAACAATAAATCCTGTTCACAACGCAATTGAAGGCAGCTACCTCTCTCTCTCTCTCTCTCTCTCTCTCTCTCTCTCGGTATATGGATGAAGTAACAATAAATCCTGTTCACAACGCAATTGAAGGCATCTTGTCTCTCTCTCTCTCTCTCTCTCTCTCTCGGTATATGCATGAAGTACAATAAATCCTGTTCACAACGCAATTGACGGCAGCTACCTCTCTCTCTCTCTCTCTCTCTCTCTGTATATGGTTAAAGTAACAATAAATCTTGTTCACAACGCAATTGAAGGCAGCATCCTCTCTCTCTCTCTCTCTCTCTCTCTCTCTCTCTCTCGGTATATGGATAAAGTAACAATAAATCTTGTTCACAACGCAATGAAGACATCACCCTTTCTCTCTCTCTCTCTCTCTCTCTCCTCTCTCTCTCTCTCTCTCTCTCTCTCGGTATATGGATGAAGTAACAATAAATCTTGTTCACAACGCAGTTGAAGGCATCATCCTCTCTCTCTCTCTCTCTCCCTCTTTCTCTCTCTCTCTCTCTCTCGGTATATGGATAAAGTAACAATAAATCTTGTTCATCCTTTCTCTCTCTCTCTCTCTCTCTCTCTCTCTCTCTCTCTCTCTCTCTCGGTATATGGATAAACTAACAATAAATCTTGTTCACAACGCAACTGAAGGTATCATTCTCTCTCTCTCTCTCTCTCTCTCTCTCTCTCTCTCTCTCTCTGTATTTGGTAATGTAACAATAAATCTTGTTTACATCGCAATTGAAGGCATCATCCTTTCTCTCTCTCTCTCTCTCTCTCTCTCTCTCTCTCTCTCTCTCTCTCTCTCTCTCTCTCGGTATATGGAGAAAATAACAATAAATCTTGTTCACAACGCAATTGAAGGCATCATCCTTTCTCTCTCTCTCTCTCTCTCTCTCTCTCTCATGTCAAAAGTTAAAAGTTTTCAACTGAAGGTTACAGAAAAGAGAGAAAGAGAAAAAAAACCAAAGTTTTGAGAAGAATTATGGTCTCCTCCCTCGAAGGAGAACCTCTTCCGGTTTCCAGTTGTTCCTTTTGCATGGAGTTTCTTTCGCACTGATTTATTTGTTTCTCTGGAAAGTGAACACAAGTTCTTCATGAATTCGTTGATATAACTGAAATTATTAATATGCAGCTGATGCCGAAGCATTTTCAAACTATCGACAAAAATGTCAAAATTTGTTGGTATCGCTTATTGATACCACTGCAAAATAATTCAAGTGGACTTCTTGGTGTTCATCAATGCCACTTACACATGTATATATACATGCATACACATACATATATACACACGCATATATGCCGTACGTCATGTAGTGATTGGAAGATCGACGGTATCATATCTATAGGAACGACCATTCTAATCTCACACTGCCTCTCCGTTTTGTAAATTATATTACATTATGCCATATTCATTTTTAAATATTAATTATCAATGACATCTTCCTTTCATTGATAAGAATATGTTTTTTTTTTATTGGGGTTTACAGGTGAATACCTTAAAGAATCTTGAGCGTTTTTGTTGATCTAATTTTGATTAGAAATTAGCAGTTTTCATTTTTTTCCCTTCATTAAGAAATATGAAAACTTCATTTGCTTTAGTACTCAATCAGTGACATTTCCCCTCAGCTGTGAAGAGTTAGAAGCAGCAATGAAAGACCCTAATGAAGAGACTTTATTTTTTCCACCATGACTTATTTTTTTCTAATAAGGGAATGGAATGATTGATTAGTTTGATATCGGGATTTATTTTAATGCCTTTTTATTTATATAAGGTAGGGCGATTTCTTTTTCGTTTGATAATCAGTTATATACTTCTTTTATAGTATCTATAATTATTATTTCAAATTCCTTTTCAATTATGATTAACGTTTGATTTAAATATTTATTATTTGTCTGATAGAGAGAGAGAGAGAGAGAGAGAGAGAGAGAGAGAGAGAGAGAGAGAGAGAGAGAGAGAGATAATTTAATATAATATATAAATATTCAGAGTCGAGAAGAAAACAAGTCATTAAGAGAGAGAGAGAGAGAGAGAGAGAGAGAGAGTAGACGCGATTACCATAGTAATTCACTGGCATTGTATTAAATGTTGAGCTGGTACTTAGTTATTGAAATGGGAACTGGATCAATTTACATCTTTCCTCGGCCCGCCTTGGTCTCAGGCTACAATAGCAATATTACCAACTTATAAACGTTATAGACTTGGACCGCCTGCCATTCCCAAGTGCACATTACCATAAGATGAGGCTACGTACATACTGTCTCCTAATAACATTACGAATATTTTAGATAATGCATATTCCTAGGCATCTGAATTATTA